>NC_041391.1:256654830-256656358 GCF_002162155.2 Triticum dicoccoides
AGTGTCACTTCATGGTGTTCCACTAGAGATCAATTCAGACCGTGGCAGTCTTTTCACTTCTCATTTCTGGGAGAGTTTCCAAACTGCCATGGGAACCCATCTTTCTTTCAGTACCGCTTTCCACCCTCAGTCGAGTGGCCAGGTGGAACGGGTCAATCAAATTCTCGAAGACATGCTCAGAGCTTGCGTTATCTCATTCGGTATGGATTGGGAGAAATGTCTTCCTTTCGCCGAGTTTGCTTATAACAATAGCTACCAATCCAGCCTCAAGCAAGCTCCTTTTGAGGTTCTCTATGGACGAAGATGTCGAACACCTTTGAACTGGTCAGAAACCGGTGAAAGACAATTCTTTGGACCGGATATGATCCGGGAGGCAGAAGAGCAAGTTCGCATCATTCGTGAGAATTTGAAAACAGCCCAGTCTCGTCAGAAGAGCCAGTACGATCGTCATCATAAGGATATGATTTATGAAATTGGCGACCAAGCTTACCTTCGGGTTACTCCTTTGAAGGGTACCCATCGTTTCGGTATCAAGGGCAAATTGGCTCCTCGTTACATTGGTCCTTTTCGTATTCTCGCTAAACGAGGAGAGGTTGCCTACTAGTTGGAACTACCCCCACATCTTTCTCGAGTTCATGATGTCTTCCACGTCTCTCAACTCAAGCGTTGCTTCTCGGATCCCATCCGCGGAGTGGACCACGAAACGCTTGATCTCCAAGATAACCTCACATACCGAGAGTACCCGGTTCGCATTCTTGATCAAGCAGAGCGTGTTACCCGACGTCAGAACATCAAGTTTCTCAAAGTTCAGTGGTCTCATCATTCCGAGAGAGAGGCTACCTGGGAGCGAGAAGATCGTCTTCGACTGGAGTACCCCGCTTTCTTTCCGTCGACCCCCGAATCTCGAGACGAGATTCTTTCAAGTGGGGGCGAGTTGTCACATCCCTAGTCTGGTATGACTTAGACTAGCTAGCTATTTGTGCATCATATTTAAATTTCATTTAAATTTGAAATGAGGATTGATGGAAACCTCAGAATCATTTTTTTGAAAATGACCCAAATAAAAATTTCTCCAAAAGGGTCCAAGAAAATGCTCATGTTGCCCTCTGAAAATATTGGATAGAGATAAAAATCAAAACAATATTTTTAGGAGCTCATGGACATTTATTTTGGCCATTTGGATTAATTCGATAAATATTTGCATTGGAAAGATATTTCTATATATATGAAATATGGTCCAAAAATTATGCCAATTATAAAAGAGCTCTGGAATAATACCATTAGCCCCTACAAAAATTGGCATAATAAAATTAAATGGTTTAATATATTTATTAAATCAAACAAATGTCAGAAAATTAGAAAAGAAAACAGAAAAGGGGAGAGAGACTTACCTGGGCCACTTACCTGGCCCATCTCCAGCTGGCGGCCAGCCCACCTCCCCGCTGCCTTCTGTCGTCTCCCTCCTCGGACAGAAGGACGAGGGCGTGTGCCCGACGCTCGCCGGCACGCGCGCGCGCCACCTCCCCCC
>NC_041391.1:256656368-256665967 GCF_002162155.2 Triticum dicoccoides
GGAGAGGGACCAACAAGGTTTGTGTGTTAGATGCGTGCGACAGAATTGAAGATTGTGGGAGAGAGAGAGAGAGAGAGATGGAGAGAGAGATGGAGAGAAAGGGAGAGGGACCAACTGTCAGGACCCCGACTCAATGCCACATCGATCTAGCATGTAACACCTCATATCACTTTGTGGCCTCACGCACGGTATTCCCACGGGTGTCGCCTTACCTTTGCCCGGGACCGTTTGCGCCTTTTGGCACACGTATATGACAGTGTCGCTAGCATCCATATGATAAGGAGCCCGGGCTGACATGGCTAGTCGTAAACCCAAAGTGGCACAAATTTACAGGGACATGCATCCATGACCCAGCCTCGAACGTGTCGGTCATCAGCGAATGAATCCAGGCTGTAGCACTGGGCTAGCAGGACTCCGGTGAACCGGGCTGTAGCAGGCTAACAGGACTCCGGTATTCATCGCGTGACATTTCCCCGAAGGGACAGACACAGGAACGAAGAAGGACACATGCCGGCCAGCCTAAGTGTTCCGGAGCAGTAGCAAGCTACCATGGCTCAGTGGAAACACTAGGAGACATTTCCCGGTAAGAGAGGCTACTAAAGATAAACAACTAGATGGTCAGATCCCACACATACCAAGCATTTCAATAACATACACTCAATATGCTCGATATGTGCAATACAACATGGCATCACAAAATGACTCTACGACTCAAGTAGTTTATTCAATAGGCTCCGAGGAGCGAGATATTACAAACATGGGTCTCATGACCCAACACTCAGAGCATACAAGTCAAAGCACAAGCGGAAGCTATCATGTCTGAGTACAGACAACTATAAATGAAAAAGGCTGAGAAGCCTGACTATCTATCAGATCCTGCCGAGGGCACAAGATCGTAGCTGAGGTATCAAGCTAAACGTCGAAGACCACACGGAAATACTAGTGAGACTGAAGTCTCTCTGCAAAAACATAAAATAGGCAAACGTGAGTACAAATGTACCCAGCAAGACTTACATCAGAACTAACTACATATGCTTCATTATCAACAAAGGGGATGGTGGGGTTTAACTGCAGCAAGCCAGCTTTGACTCGGTGGCTATCCTGAACTACGACTGCAAGTAACTCTTTTGAGGTGGCGCACACGAGTCCACATATTCCCCATATCAATACACCACTATGGAATCGCTCCCGTCTCCCTACGAAAACGCCATCCATAGCACTCACGCTTATCTTGCGTATTTTAGAGTATCCACTTTCACTTGTCTATGAACTGATATAAGCAACCCAGAAGTCCTTTTCCGCGGACACGGCTATTCGAATAGATGATGTTAACCCTGCAGGGGTGTACTTCTTCATACATGTTTCCACCACTTAGCGTCTGCACACGACATGTGCTCGGCAGACTTCAAGCGAAAGCCGACGTGGGTGTAGACCACGACCTACCTAAACACTCAAGTCTCTAGTCCAGGTTTATCGCCTATTCGGGTTCCATCCATGAGGAGATCCGGCCGGAGTTTCGCTCACAGCCCCAAACGATGTGAACAGGGTTCCCGAGATACCAAACGGGCATCCGGTACACCGTGCCACGTACCTACCGCATCACAGCCCACCCCTACGGTCAGCGCTGTCCACGGCCTCCAGTAAGCTACAAACACCAGAAACTACTTGCAACTCCTGGACAGAGGACTAGGGTGAATAAGAAGTCGAGCGGGGTCATATTTCAGGGCCCAATGTATGGTAGTAGCTGAATCATGGATTACAAACACAGAACTCAGTTCCTGAGGACGGCTGCAATGAGACAACCCACCATGTACTCCTACATGGCCTCTCACCGCTACCTTTACCAAATCGTGTTCACACACTTAGCTCACACACAGTAGGACATGTTCACACGCCTCTGATTCATCCCCGATGAATCAGACCTGACTCAACTCTAAGCAGTAGCAGGCATGACAAACAAGCATGAATGAGTAGGCACAACAGGGCTCAAACAATTCCTACTCATACTAGTGGGTTTCATCTATTTACTGTGGAATGACAGGTCATGCAAAGGATAAAGGGGTTCAGCTACCGCAGCAAGTAACAGATGAATCGTTGTTGTCCTAATGCAGTAAAAGAGAGCAGGAGCGAGAGAGTAGGATTGTATCGGAATGAACAAGGGGGTTTTGCTTGCCTGGCACTTCTGAAGATAACATTGAGTCTTCATCAGTGTCAACGATCACGTCATCGGTATCACGTCTATCGAGAGGGGACAAATACCGGCAACACAGAAAGGAACACAATCAATGCAATGCACAATATGATGCATGATCATGACATGGCAAAATGAATGTGTTTTGAGCTAATGCAACTAGCAACAGATTAAATGAAGTTGGTTTGAATACAAGATTCAAATTCAAACTCCATATGTGGATATTTAAATGCCATTAGTATGATTTGTGCTAAACAGCATCTATAAGTTGTTCTAACATGCATGAAAATGGTACAGATGGATTCCTTGAATTTTTCTGATAATTTTTCATATATAAATTATTTAATTTGGAGTTACGGTTGAATTTCTATGAATTTTAGAAGTTTATACAAATTTCTGGAATTTCCTGAATATTTTCAAATCCAGAAAATACTTATTGCGTCAGCCTGATGTCATGATGACGTCAGCAGGTCAACGTGGCACAGTCTGGTCAACCCCTGACCGGTGGGTCCCGAGTGTCAGCGTCTAACTAAACTAACCTAGCTTAGTTAAACTAACCTAACCTAATTAGCCGGGCGGGGCCCGCAGGTCAGTGAGAGAGAGGGGGTCAAACCCGGGTCAAACTCACCGGAGTTGACCCGAGGCTCGTCGCCGGCGAGGCCAGGGACGGCGGAGAGCGTCGGGATTCGCCCTCCGATGACCAAAAGAGCGGCGGAGGGGCTCTACGGGATGCCCAGACCCGCGCGCATCTAACAGGGCCAACGGAAGAAGCTAGGGTGGCCGGAGGCGACGGCAATCATGACGGCGGCGGCGGCCGGAGTTCGGGTGGTGGCGGGTTTGGCGCTACGAGCGGTGGTTTGGCGCGCTGAGGGCACTGGGGAGAAGCTCTTGCTCCTACGCATCCAAAGGAACGGACGGGAGGCCGCGAGGTGGCCGGAGTTGAGCACGGCGTCGACCTCGGCGGCGGCCGGAGCTCGGGCGAGCTCGGGGTCGGGGTTAGGGAGCACGGCAGGAGGAGCTGGGGCGTGCTTCGGACTCCTGAGATCGCGGTGAGCGCGTCAGTGGGCTCGGATACGAGCTGGGGTGGCTGTGGCCACGGCCACGCCATGGCCGGCGGCGAGAAACTCTCGGCCGCGGTGGAGGAAGAGGCTAGGGGATGAGTGCGAGCTTGAGGGAAGGGGGAAGAGGAAGAGGGGCTCACAGGGGTTGCATCGGTGGCCTCGGGGAGCTCGGGGAGGCGTCGGAGGCGGCGAATCGACAGCGGTGAGCTTCGGTGGCCGGCGACGGAACGGCGATGGTGGCGGCGTTGCAGGGCTTCCGGAGGGCCGTGGGTCGGTGGGGAGGAAGGAGGGGGTCGAGGCGGAGCCTTTGAGCGCATCGGCGAGGCTAGGGGTGGCCGGTGGCCACGAGGGAGCTCGTCGGCGGCGGCGAGCGTGTTCGGTGAGGTGGGAAACGGCGAGAGAGGGAGCAGGGGAGGAGTGAGAGAGGTCGGGCGGATCGGGACGTCACCGGGCATTCATCCACGCGGCCAGGGGAAGCAGGAGGTGGCCAGGGGAAGCAGGAGGTGGCCGGGGCGCGTGGCCGCGCGCGCCGGGCGCGTGCCCGTCCTCCTGGCAGAGGAGGAAGGCGACAGGGGAGGGAGGCGGCGGTGGGCTGGGCCAGCGGGAGGAGCTGGCCAGCTGGGCCGGCTACAGGTAAGTGGCCCAGGTAGGCTTCTGTTCTTTTTATTTTTTTTTCTATTTTCTGTAGTTTGTTTTGATTTAGTTTAGCAACTAAATCATTTAAATAAATTCTGTAGATTTTTATGTGGCTTGCTAAAATATATACAAAGCCACTCACAAACTTCCAGAATTATTGGAGTCATATTTAATATATATTAAATATAAATCCAAAGCAAATAGTTATTGGATTAATTCAAATGGCCAAAATAATTATCTCTGTGACTCCAAAAATATTGGTTTAAATTTTACCTCTTACCAATATTTCCATGGAATAACAGGAACATTTTCTTGGACACATTTGAGAAGATTTAATTGTTGGTTATTTTTAGAGGTTTCCTGAGGCTTTTGAAAATTCCTCAATTCAAATTTCATTTGAATTTAAACATGATGCACACACCAGACAGCACCAGAAGCTAGGGATGTGACAACTCACCCCCACTAAACAAGAATCTCGTCTCGAGATTCAAGCGTAGGGTAAGGTGAAGGGGAAACGCAAACTGGTATAATCTTCATGATCCAGGGTGCACTTCAGTTGAACGTTGATTCATTCACCATTATTGTCTTGAAGTCTTGCTCTGAGAAATCCTGTCAACATGACAAGGAGGGAAGAAGGAGACTCTAGAAGGGTCGATCTTCTCGAAGATCGAACAACTCAGGATTAACTCCCGGAATGTGACATAGCAACATCTCTCAAGCTGAGAGACGAAGCATACCTCTAGAGGGACGGAGTGGAGCAGGTGACGAGGTTCACTAGGTAGACAGCAATTCCAGACTTAAGAATGTGGTGATCGGTTGTCAACATAGCGAGGAGTTGAATTGCCATGACACCACGACGAAACATCCTGGAGAAGGGTGATTCGTAGATTATTATCTTAAGTGGCAAAAAGAATTACCTTTGATATAGAGATCACTGAGAACCTTTATACCAGCCTAAGGCAATTCTCAAGCGATCGTTTGGAGGGGGTCAGTAGAATGGCATACTCGGACTTG
This sequence comes from Triticum dicoccoides, assembly GCF_002162155.2. Taxonomy (NCBI): domain Eukaryota; kingdom Viridiplantae; phylum Streptophyta; class Magnoliopsida; order Poales; family Poaceae; genus Triticum; species Triticum dicoccoides. Next base: position 256,661,271 of record NC_041391.1, read on the forward strand.
GATGATGTGGATTACCTTGTTGAAGACAACGTAATGGATGAATTTGCTTATCACCGGAAATGGAAGAGACCCATGGTAGAATGACACATTGGCGGTGCAAACTGGGAACAAAATGCAAATGCTGGGAATGATTCTGGTAACTGGGGAGAGGCTCAACAGTAGAGAGTTATTCCACTATTGGAATGGTTATAGCATAACCGAGGAAACTGAGAGCGCTATACAGTTAATGCCGACGATCAAACCTAGCACTTGCGCGTGCTCTCAAGAACTTGAGCAATTCCATAATCATCAAGGTTTTACCAACATCCGTGTCAAGGATCCTGGCAACACAACTTGCTACCATGATGAATGATGATGGATGATGCAGATGCAAAGGAAGATAACACTTCTCAGATTTCATCTTAGCGGGGCCAAGGGAATAAAATCTGGATGATCGACCGAGAGACATTTAGCACTCCGCTTCTAATGTTCTCCTTGATGTGCTAGTGTAACCCATTCATAGATATGGTTTGATATCTAAAACATCAAGTAAAAAGGTCGGACTTCGGGAACACAAAAATCCATAGGGCAACTAGGGAGTAAACCCTACGAAATCCCTATGGGGAGGTGGCCAACTTCATCAATCAAGATATTATAATAACAGGTCTTCCGGCTGGATGTGTTGGCCACGACATCCACTTTACCGGTTTTCGAGGGACCGATATTATAGTTCTTGGGAAATGTTCCAAACCATCATATCTGCCTGAGATTCAGATCTGGTTGGTGTCAGGATATTCCAGACTCATCGAGTCTAGGAAGAAAAATGAAAGTTTGCAACACAAATCGACGAGATGACGTTGCGGGATTCTCGGGAGATGAACTACGATAGCAAGCTCCAAAACATGAGCTGGTTCTGCTACAAACATGTGAACATGTTGTCCAAGACAAGCATGACCACAAAGTAGTCTTATAATAAAACACTACCGGTTCAGGAGGGGGAACCATCATTAATGACATCGAAGTCTCCACGCGTGGAAGTCCAAAGAGTTCACCTTGGACAGACTCCTTTATCTTTGAACAACTCAATCAGTGGCTTGGTGTGCTAGGATATACATATAGAATGGAGGTTGCAAATCTCCAGACCACAGAATACTTCGCACGTATGCATGACTGACTTGGGATGATTCCAGAGGAAGCAAAACTAACTTTCTCAAATTCACGGCGGCATCTTTCACCAAATGCACGTGTATAAAAGGAAGTCACTCCTTTCATCAACAAATACTTCATGAGCTAGCATGAAGAAAATGCTTTCAAAAGTTTCCAACACTAGCTTAATGTCCAACAAAATTATGGAGGAGATAAGGATGTTGTCAATGGGCTCAACAACAATTCATCTGGGTTTCCTTTTAAAAGGAATTCCATAGTTAAGTGAACAAGTGATAGCATTGGTCAGGCCAAAGATGTAATGGTGTATGCTCAAGGGATCAACCACGAACAAGACAACATTACGAGCATCATTGGTATTGATTTGATTTGATGATAGCCCACACTCAAATCAAAGGATTGATAAGGCAATAGGTCCAGCAACTGATCACAGGGACCAACCGATGAAGATGTCATCTTTCTTCAACACTCACTACACAAGAATATCCCTTTGGAACGAACTAAGTCAGGCAAGCTTTTACCTTCCAACTCTCCAAGTTGTTGTCTAGCTTAACCAACTAGCTCAGGGATATCCAACACAGATTCTTGGAGAAAGGGTGGTTCACAAGAAACCAACTTGATCACGAGCTCAACATAACGGTCAGGTGACAACCTGGTAATACTTCTGAGGAGATATTCAGAGAATCACGAGCCACCGATATGTTACTAAGCTCGAGAACAATCTTGCTTTTCGGGGCAAGATGATATGATCAAGTGAGCGAGGGCTTGACAAGATCCTAATTCATCAATCGAAGGGTGCACCGAAATAAGGACTAGGTAGCACGATCAGTCTTAGAAGGATGATTCAAAAACCAACATACTAAGAATGAAATTATTATCCTTTAACTACCAAGCAACGAGGTTGCTGGGAGTATTGATCTCACACATCACAACTCATTTGTCGGTATTCCGGTTGCATCAACACGAGGGCCGAGGAATGACTAATGATGGTGAGAAGTATCACTGTACCAAGAGTTCATAGGATGGTGTGCAATTCCTATAACAATCTCGATATAGAATAAGGTAATACTCCAAGGTAGAACAGAACCAAAAGCTGGATTAGCAATTAGATCTGCGGAGCACAACTTCTTTGACCCAATCCTGGATATGGAAGAGGTACTGGAGTTTGTTTCTCCAAGTCATTCAGGACAGAATGGCTTGACGGACCACAAGAGTAATAGGCATCGATAAACGAACGCACGCATACTCTTGACTATCAATTGATAGACGAGGGTCAGAATGCAACTACGGAGAACAACTCAAAGGAACATATAATTTTCTGAGTTGTGGATGCATAGATTAGTATGTCGAACCAAGTTCAACATATTTCTTCCGGATAACCCATGCAGAAAGGTAGAACTGGCAGAGTCACGATTTATGAATGGAGAACTCCTCAAGAGTACTCTAATTGTGATCTTTTGATCCAATAAACATCTGCCATAAGCGGTTCATAGTATTTGGAAGAAGGAAATACCACGGACCTCGAGGACTAATGCAAAGGTTACTAATAACCTAAAGGAACGAGCAAAACTATCAACATGAAGCAAGTAGGGTGAATCTCGGGTTCAAAATCCAAGGAATAGAATACCTACTACTAAGTGGCATCACGGGATGCTTTCGAGAATAAAAGCCAGAATCATCACACTGGGGATCACAAAACATTGCTAGATTACTAGGTGACTCCCTAAACACCTAGGGCCATAATAGTATCTCCAACATATATGTCAAGGTAACGGAGTACCTCAACTCACTGATTAGTGTGGTTAATCTGGCCCATGGGAACATTGAAACAGGAAGAAAGGATTTGCAATTGCATCAGACTACTTAGAAACCTGGGATGACTCGGACAGCATAACGGCTGTAAATGCTCAGAAAAGATTTGAGACATTCACAAAAATGGTGGCATAACCACTCAGAAGCACAATATCAAGGTCTCGAGATCAATAATTAACATACAGAAGTAGTAGGAACTGAAACGAGGCTTAAGTCCAACAATCTTATAAGTCTACGGATTAGTAACACGTGATCCTGATGGAAAGAAGAGATAGCCTAGTTCTTAATCCCCGCAGGAAAGATAAGATGACTCAGATCAGAAGGCATAAGGTATAAGGAGTAAAAAGAGCCTTACGTTCCATCCCACAATCAATTCCCTTATATAACTAAAGAATTTCTAGACTCAACTTCGACCAGTTTGGCTTGGTAATCCTACAGGCAGTCAAGCTCTGATACCAGCGCTGTCAGGACCCCGACTCAATGCCACATCGATCTAGCATGTAACACCTCATATCACTTTGCAGCCTCACGCACGGTATTCCCACGGGTGTCGCCTTACCTTTGCCCGGGACCGTTTGCGCCTTTTGGCACACGTATATGACAGTGTCGCTAGCATCCATATGATAAGGAGCCCGGGCTGACATGGCTAGTCGTAAACCCAAAGTGGCACAAATTTATAGGGACAGGCATCCATGACCCAGCCTCGAACGTGTCGGTCATCAGCGAATGAATCCAGGCTGTAGCACTGGGCTAGCAGGACTCCGGTGAACCGGGCTGTAGCAAGCTAACAGGACTCCGGTATTCATCGCGTGACATTTCCCCGAAGGGACAGACACAGGAATGAAGAAGGACACATGCCGGCCAGCCTAAGTGTTCCGGAGCAGTAGCAAGCTACCATGGCTCAGTAGAAACACTAGGAGACATTTCCCGGTAAGAGAGGCTACTAAAGATAAACAACTAGATGGTCAGATCCCACACATACCAAGCATTTCAATAACATACACTCAATATGCTCGATATGTGCAATACAACATGGCATCACAAAATGACTCTACGACTCAAGTAGTTTATTCAATAGGCTCCGAGGAGCGAGATATTACAAACATGGGTCTCATGACCCAACACTCAGAGCATACAAGTCAAAGCACAAGCGGAAGCTATCATGTCTGAGTACAGACAACTATAAATGAAAAAGGCTGAGAAGCCTGACTATCTATCAGATCCTGCCGAGGGCACAAGATCGTAGCTGAGGTATCAAGCTAAACGTCGAAGACCACGCGGAAATACTAGTGAGACTGAAGTCTCTCTGCAAAAACATAAAATAGGCAAACGTGAGTACAAATGTACCCAGCAAGACTTACATCAGAACTAACTACATATGCTTCATTATCAACAAAGGGGATGGTGGGGTTTAACTGCAGCAAGCCAGCTTTGACTCGGTGGCTATCCTGAACTACGACTGCAAGTAACTCTTTTGAGGTGGCGCACACGAGTCCACATATTCCCCATATCAATACACCACTATGGAATCGCTCCCGTCTCCCTACGAGAACGCCATCCATAGCACTCACGCTTATCTTGCGTATTTTAGAGTATCCACTTTCACTTGTCTATGAACTGATATAAGCAACCCAGAAGTCCTTTTCCGCGGACACGGCTATTCGAATAGATGATGTTAACCCTGCAGGGGTGTACTTCTTCATACATGTTTCCACCACTTAGCGTCTGCACACGACATGTGC
>NC_041391.1:256665977-256666532 GCF_002162155.2 Triticum dicoccoides
AATATTTTATATAGCTAGAGGGACTTTTCCAAAAGCTTATGAAATATTTCAGGGGGTATTTGAAATTATATTCTAATTATATGAATATAATTCAAATTCAAATAGCTAATGAATTAAATCCAAAGTCCCAAAAATAATTCCTTAAAAATGTTCAATATTTTGGTTGGGACCAGAACCCTTACCAAAATTTATCAAACATTTAAGAAGAGCATTTTGGAGCAATGAATGAGATTTCTAGGGTTTTTCCCCTCTTTTATTTAAGTTTTTGAGGCTTCCAAAATTCCTCAGTTCAGGTTTCAAAAATTTAAACATGATGCACACACGAAGCTAGCCTAGAGCATTACCAGAAGCTAGGGATGTGACAGGGACCAACAAGGTTTGTGTGTTAGATGCGTGCGACAGAATTGAAGATTGTGGGAGAGAGAGAGAGAGAGAGAGAGAGAGAGAGAGATGGAGAGAAAGGGAGAGGGACCAACAAGGTTTGTGTGTTAGATGCGTGCGACAGAATTGAAGATTGTGGGAGAGAGAGAGAGAGAGATGGAGAGAGAGAGAGAT
>NC_041391.1:256668553-256702488 GCF_002162155.2 Triticum dicoccoides
GAGAGAGAGAGAGAGAGAGATGGAGAGAAAGGGAGAGCGACCAACAAGTTTTGTGTGTTAGATGCGTGCGACAGAATTGAAGATTGTGGGGGAGAGAGAGAGACAGAGAGAGAGAGAGAGTCCGGGAGAGGGGGAGGTCGCGTTTTATGCATCAAAGACTGATATAAACCATGTTTCGCTATAAACTTGCATTCAAATATTTAAATTGGAGAACTTGTTGTGTGCAATCCACACATGAACGGATATATGCGTATATCAAACAAGTTCATGGAGTACTATAATACTGTACAACATGCTACTCGATTGAGGTGTTCAATTTTGGATTTAGTTCACTATTTTGTCCTAGTGAATGAGCTATTTCATTGAATCGAGATATTTCATTTTGGGTTTGATTCACGTTTTTGAGTGGGTCAACTATTTGTCGTATAGTAAAAACACATTACTCCCGAGCATCATCTCTCCATCTAAAAAAGAAGTGGCATGCTTATATTTCAAAATTTGATTCGAATCAACTTGGTAAGGTAGACGTGGATGCTCGCTCTCCCAAAATTTGAACGAACCATTAAACATCCTCTGCTCGGTGGAATTCGCCCGAGCAAATAAATGGGAGAGGCGAAATTACCGCCCTATGTGGGACACACATCAGTTGGCCCGTTGTACATCGAGGGTAGGTTCGTAACTTCATCCAAGCGCGCCTTCTCCCCGGCCGAAATCACATGTGCCGAATCATTCATAACCCATGGTCGGCAAAACACGCTCTCCTCGCCCGAAATAGCTCGCGCCCACTATTTCAAAACACGCTCTCCTCGCCCGAAATCGCTCGCGCCCACTATATTTCAAAACACGCCCTCCTCGCCCGAAATCGCTCCCACCCATTGTTTGGGGAGAAGCAAAGTTACTCTACTATCCCCGACCCTCAGTACACAGACCCAAGCCGAGAAGCCTAAAGGTAGGGGTAGAACTGTAACTCCCCCTCACATTTCGGACAAATGTGTCTGAGGGAGTCCTGGATTAGGGAGTGTCCGGATGGTCGGACTATCACCGTTGGCCGGAATCCTGGACTATGAAGATACAAGATTGAAGACTCCGTCCCATGTTCGGATGGGACTTTCCTTGGCATGGAAGGCAACCTTGGCAATACGGATATGTAGATCTCCTACCATTGTAACCGACTCTGTGTAACCCTAACCCTCTTCGTTGTCTATATAAACCCGAGGGTTTTAGTCCGTAGGACGAACAACAATCATACCATAGGCTAGCTTCTAGGGTTTAGCCTCTTTGATCTCGTGGTAGATCTACTCTTGTACTACCAATATCATCAATATTAATCAAGCAGGAGTAGGGTTTTACCTCCACCGAGAGGGCCCGAACCTGGGTAAAAACATCGTGTCCCTTGTCTCGTGTTACCATCCGCCTAGACGCACAGTTCGGGACCCCCTACCCGAGATCCACCGGTTTTGACACCGACATTGGTGCTTTCATTGAGAGTTCCTCTGTGTCGTCACCTTTAGGCCTGATGGCTCCTTCGATCATCAACAACGACGCGGTCCAGGGTGAGACTTTTCTCCCTGGACAGATCTTCGTATTCGGTGGCTTTGCACTGCGGGCCAATTCACTTGGCAATCTGGAGCAGATTGAAATCTACGCCCCTGGCCATCAGGTCAGATTTGGAAGTTTAACTATACGGCTGACGTCCGCGGAGACTTGATCTTCGATGGGTTCGAGCCACAGCCATGCGCGCCGCACTGTCACGATGGGCATGATCTAGCTCTGCTGCTGGACAGTGCCCTGGAGGCTGCACAAGTGTCCGCTCCGACCCTTAGCTCGGAGTCGACTACACCGACCGAGGATGGGTGGCTGGACACCGCCTCGGGGGCTGCCACCTCTACAGCGATAGAGCCGAATACCAACCCTGTACTTTGTGAAGTTCGTGACTCCATGGTGACGGACTCCTCTCCGGACTCCGAACCTTCCGCGCCCCAGCCAATCGAATCCGATTGGGCGCCGATCATGGAGTTCACTGCTGCGGACATCTTTCAGCACTCGCCTTTTGGCGACATCCTGAATTCGCTAAAGTGTCTTTCTTTATCAGGAGAGCCCTGGGCGGATTATGGTCAGGATGGTTGGGATGCAGACGACGAAGAAATTCAAAGCCCACCCACCACCCACTTCGTAGCCACTATCGACGACTTAACCGACATGCTAGACTTCGACTCCGAAGACATCGACGGTATGGACGACGATGCAGGAGACGAACAAGAACCAGCACCTACAGGGCACTGGAAGGCCACCTCGTCATACGACATTTACATGGTGGACATCCCAAAGGATGGGAATGGCGATGGAACAACGGAGGACGACCCCTCCAAGAAACAGCCTAAGCGCCGGCGTCAGCGGCGCCGCTCTAAATCCCGCCACAGCAAAATTGGAGATTCCGGCACTGGAGACAATAACACCCCGGACAGTGCCGAAGACAACCCCTCCAGCAGGATTCAGCGCAGGAGGATGGAGAAGCCAGCCCTCATGAGAGAGCGGCAGACAGAGAGGTAGAGGACGATAATTATATGCCTCCCTCCGAAGACGAGGCAAGCCTCGATGACGACGAATTTGTCGTGCCTGAGGATCCCGTCGAACAAGAGCGTTTTAAATGCAGGCTTATGGCCACGGCAAGCAGCCTCAAGAAAAAGCAGCAACAGCTTAGAGCTGAACAAGACTTGCTAGTTGACAGATGGACTGATGTCCTTGCGGCCGAAGAGTATGAACTCGAACGCCCCTCCAAGAGCTACCCAAAACGCAGGCTACTACCCCGATTAGAGGAGGAAGCACCTAAACCTACATCACCAGTGCATAATACGGCCGACCGGCCACCTCGTGGCCGCGACAGAGAGGCCTCTCGGCCCTACACTCAAGCCGCACCCCGGCGCCGCTCAAAGAATACCAAGGCACAGGAAGATGCGCCAGACCTGCGGGATATACTCGAGGACAAGGCAAGGCAAACAAGATCGATCTACGGATCGCGTGGGCGCCCCACGATACGTGATGATAACCGTCACGCCGGATATGGCAATTCCGGCCGGGCCGAACATAGTAGACAAAGCTCATTTGAGCTGCGTCGTGATATAGCCCAATACAGAGGTGCCGCACACCCACTATGCTTCACAAACGAAGTGATGGATCATCAAATCCCTGAGGGTTTCAAACCCGTAAACATTGACTCATACGATGGCACAACAGATCCGGCGGTCTGGATCGAGGACTATGTCCTCCATATCCACATGGCCCGCGGTGATGATCTACACGCCATCAAATACCTCCCACTCAAGCTTAAAGGACCAGCGCGACATTGGCTTAACAGCTTGCCAGCAGAGTCAATCAGTTGTTGGGAAGACCTGGAAGCCGCATTCCTTGACAACTTCCAGGGCACTTATGTGCGACCACCAGACACCGATGACCTAAGCCACATAATTCAGCAGTCAGAAGAATCGGCCAGACAATTCTGGACACGGTTCCTAACCAAGAAAAATCAAATCGTCGGCTGTCCGGATGCAGAGGCCCTTGTAGCCTTCAAACACAACATCCGCGATGAGTGGCTTGCCCGGCACCTAGGACAGGAAAAGCCGAAATCCATGGCAGCCTTCACAACACTCATGACCCTCTTCTGCGTGGGAGAGGGTAGCTGGCTAGCTCATAGTAACAACATGACCAAGAGCCCTAGTAATTCGGATACCAAGGACACCAACGGCAGGTCACATCGCAACAAGCACAAGCGCCGCATTACTGGCGACAATACTGACGATACGGCAGTCAATGCCGGATTCAGAGGCTCTAAATCCGGTCAGCGGAAAAAGCCATTCAAAAGAAATACTCCGGGACCGACCAATTTGGAGCGAATACTCGATCGCTCGTGCCAGATACACGGCACCCCCGAAAAGCCAGCCAATCACACCAACAGGGATTTTTGGGTGTTCAAGCAGGCAGGCAAGTTAATTGCCAAAAACAATGACAAGGGGTTGCATAGCGATGACGAGGAAGAGACCTGACCGCTGAACAATAGAGGACAGAAGGGTTTCCCCCCACAAGTGCGGACGGTGAACATGATTTGTGCAACCCACATACCCAAGAGGGAGCGGAAGCGTGCATTCATGGACGTATACGCGATGGAGCCAGTCGCCCCAAAGTTCAACCCATGGTCCTCCTGCCCGATCACTTTCGATCGAAGGGACCACCCCACCAGCATCCGCCACGGCGGATTCGCCGCATTGGTTTTAGACCCAATCGTCGATGGATTTCACCTCACTAGAGTCCTGATGGACGGCGGCAGCAGCCTGAACCTGCTTTATCAGGATACAGTGCGCAAGATGGGCATAGACCCCTCAAGGATTAAACCCACAAAGACGACCTTCAAAGGCGTCATACCAGGTGTAGAGGCCAATTGTACAGGCTCAGTTACACTGGAAGTGGTCTTCGGATCCCCGGATAACTTCCGAAGCGAGGAGTTAATCTTCGACATAGTTCTGTTCCGCAGCGGCTATCATGCTCTGCTCGGACGGACCGCATTTGTAAATTTCAACGCGGTGCCGCACTACGCATACCTCAAGCTCAAGATGCCAGGCCCTCGAGGAGTCATCACGGTCAACGGAAACACTGAATGCTCTCTCCGAACGGAGGAACATACAGCGGCTCTCGCGGCAGAAGTACAGTGCAGCCTCTTAAGGCAATTCTCGAGTCCGGCCGTTAAGCGACCGGACACGGCTAAACACGCCTGGAGTAACCTACAACAAGACCACCTGGCATGTTCCGAGCATGCGTAGCAATGCGGCCCCAACCCTAGCCCTTGCAAAATTGCAAGACTGGTTCTTCGCGTACATCATTAGGCTCTGGAGATACCATGGGTATAGGGGGAGGGGCATGACCACGACAGGCCCAGAATGCGGCTTAACCACACCAGGGGCTCCCAAGTGTGTCATCTTTTTTTTTCCTTTTTTCTTACCCATAGGACTCCATTCACTAGAGGCCCTGTCCGGCAGTAGACCTGCCGAACTCACGATGCAACAGCCAGGGAAGGAGAAAGGCTACGACAATTATCCAGGTGGTCTCCATTACGAGCATTAAATCTGTTTTATACACCATTCCGCAGCCTACCCCTGAAGGGGGACATGTTTAATAGTCCCATCCCTTGCTTACCGCACTATTTGTATCGTTCTGCATTCATGGCAGTATTTCTTGAATAAACAATGCATCGCTTTTTTTTTCTTATAATTGCATTCCTTTCTTATACATATGTTCATTTATGACATGCTGCATCCGTACACTTTGGTACGGCTAAATACACCAGGGGATTAAGGTCCCCACATTATGGTGTGATAAGTCCGAACACTTTCACAAGTGCGGCACCCCGAACTTATAGCATTATATGCATCAGCTCCGAATCATGTCTTGGGTCAATAGTTGGGTTTGCCCAGCTCCCATGTTTTGGTACCTTATGTTCCGTTCTATCGGCTAAGGTAGCGCTGGGAGAACCACTGCGATTGCGCCCCAGTTGAGCTGGGCGAGCGCCTCTGTGGAGAAAGCTAAAATTGACCGTCATGATGAGGCGAGAGCCGGTCGCTGTTCAAGAGGTTTTTTCGAGTCCCTAAAGACTTATGCCGCTTAGAGCGAGGAACCGGCCTTGTCCGGTCTAGGCATGGATAGCGCCCCCAATTCGGCCTTCCGAACACTAGGGGCTTCGCCGAAATTGAAAATTATAGAATTCTATGGCTAAGTGAGAGTGTTCAAGCACTATAAGTCCGGTTGCCTTGTTCGTTGTGTTGAACGCCTCCCTAGATGGACCCAAAAATGGGAACAAGAGCGCTCAAGTTTATCCCGAACACCCCAGCACTCGTGGCATGGGGGCTGAAGCCGACGACTTGCCATCTCTCAGATTTGATAAACGGCCGAACAGAAGGTAATATTTTAAATTAACAAGCGTTGCTTAGCGCATACGAACAAAGTTTTCGGCACACAGGATAACAAAATGCGAGTCTACTCAAATATTACATCTTTGGAGCACTCACCCGCAATAATGCGGGCACCCTTCAGGACACCCTTATAATACATCTCGGGTGTGCGATACTCCTTTCCCGGCGGTGGCGCGTCCGTCACAAGCTTCTCAGCATCCATCCTGCCCCAGTGCACTTTAGCACGGGCAAGGGCCCGACGGGCACCTTCAATGCAGGTGGAGTGCTTGACGACTTCAACCCAGGGATACACATCGACCAGATGCCGCACCAGGCCGAAGTAGCTCCCAGGCATGGCCTCTTTGGGCCATAGCCGAACTATAAGGCCCTTCATGGCCTGTTCGGCCACCTTGCGGAGCTCGACCAGCTGCTTCAGCTATTCGCTAAGGGGCACCGGATGTCCGGCCTCAGCATACTGAGACCAGAATACCTTTTCCTTTGAGCTCCCCTCCTCGGCTCGGTAGAAAGCGGCAGCATCGTACATGCTGCGGGGCAGATCTGCGAACGCTCCTGGAGAGCTCGGAATTCTAGTAAGTAACAGGTAATTCACTTTAACATGCTTGCTTTGCATGAAGAATGCCTTACCCACCGCTATTTTCTTCAAATCCTCGATTTCCTGGAGGGCCATGTGGGCATCGGCCTTAGCGGCTTTGGCACTCTCAAGAGCCGACGCAAGCTCGGACTATCGAGTCTTCGAGTCACGCTCCAAACTCTCGTGCTTTTCCACGAGAGCCTGGAGCTCTTGCTGTACCTCCGCCACCCGCGCCTCCTGCTTCTCCCGCTCGGCTCGTTCTGCGGCCGCATTGCGTTTGGCCACGGACACCGCCTCCTTCAGGGTTGCCACCTCGTTTGTGGCCCCTGGAATACCCACGTTATCCTTGTTATTTCTCTTGCAACCAAATCCTTTTCTGTAAGGTACAACTTTAATACGGTGTTACTCACCTTCCTTGTCCTCGAGCTGCTTCTTGGCACGGCAGAGCTCGGTCTCGGACCGATCGAGGCTTTGCTTCAAAGCATTGACCTCCACAGTCAGTGCGGTAGAGGTCAGCAGCGCAGCCTGCAATCCCATATTGACATATTTTTTAAGACTCCTGCGTATATCTTTTTAGATCCTCAGTCCGGCTTTTGTTTCCGAACACCGAACCGAGCATCAGGGGCTACTGTCTATGCGGTATTACATTACATATCTTAAAATTCTTACCTCAAAGCCTGTTGGAAGGCTGCTGCAGGCCTCGGTCAGCCCGCTCTTGGCGAGCTGAACCTTCTGAATCACCGCACTCATGACAGTGCGGTGTTCTTCTTCGATGGAAGCGCCGTTGAGCGCCTCCGGCAGGTTATCCGGCGCCTCCTGTTTGACGGAGGCCGCCGGTGTCACAGTCTTGCCCTTCTTACGAAGGGGCCGCCCGCCGGACTCCGAAACCACTGCAGGTTCCGGTGTGGAGTCTGGTGCAAATTTCGGGAGGTTGCCCTGTGGCACCTCCGGGGCCTCCTCCTCCTGGTGGGTCCCTTCCCGGGATCCCACCTCGGCGTCGTCAGCATCTCGGGGGGTGGAGGCGGTCGGAAGGGAATCCATATCCGACGTGCCCAAGGACCCGCTCGACGAAGCGAGAAGATCGTCCTTGGGCGGACTACATGGTTGTATGCGGCATTAGAAAGACACCATGTGACAAAAAGAAAAATTATAAATCATCTAGGAGTCCGGATAGTTACGATCTCGCCAGGGGCTTGGCCCTTGAGGGCCACTCCTCGTCGCCGTTGCCGACGTTGGCGGAATAGTCCGGGGGAAGGGTCCTTCCCTTCTTGGACCCTTCGTCCTCCCTCGTTGGGGAGGCCTTCCTCTTATTCTCTCCCCCCGCTGGGGGAGAGGCCTCTTTCTTCTCCTCCTCGTCCTCGTGGGAGGAGTCCGCCTCGGAGTCATCGGACGATGAGTCCGATACCACCTGATGCCGGTGTCAGGACCCCGACTCAATGCCACATAGATCTAGCATGTAACACTTCATATCACTTTGCGGCCTCACGCACGGTATTCCCACGGGTGTCGCCTTACCTTTACCCGGGACCGTTTGCGCCTTTTGGCACACGTATATGACAGTGTCGCTAGCATCCATATGATAAGGAGCCCGGGCTGACATGGCTAGTCATAAACCCAAAGTGGCACAAACTTACAGGGACAGGCATCCATGACCCAGCATCGAACGTGTTGGTCATCAGCGAGTGAATCCAGGCTGTAGCACTGGGCTAGCAGGACTCCGGTGAACCGGGCTGTAGCGGGCTAACAGGACTCCAGTATTCATCGCGTGACATTTCCCCGAAGGGACAGACACAGGAACGAAGAAGGACACATGCCGGCCAGCCTAAGTGTTCCGGAGCAGTAGCAAGCTACCATGGCTCGGTGGAAACAATAGGAGACATTTCCCGGTAAGAGAGGCTACTAAAGATAAACAACTAGATAGTCAGATCCCACACATACCAAGCATTTCAATAACATACACACAATATGCTCGATATGTGCAATACAACATGGCATCACAAAATGACTCTACGACTCAAGTAGTTTATTCAATAGGCTCCGAGGAGCGAGACATACAAACATGGGTCTCATGACCCAACAATCAGAGCATACAAGTCAAAGCACAAGTAGAAGCTATCATGTCTGAGTACAGACATCTATAAATGAAAAAGGCTGAGAAGCCTGACTATCGATCAGATCCTGCCGAGGGCACAAGATCGTAGCTGAGGTATCAAGCTAAACGTCGAAGTCCACGTGGAACTACTAGTGAGACGAAAGTCTCTCTGCAAAAACATAAAATAGGCAAACGTGAGTACAAATGTACCCAGCAAGACTTACATCAGATCTATCTACACATGCATCATTATCAACAAAGGGGATGGTGGAGTTTGACTGCAGCAAGCCAGCTTTGACTCGGTGGCTAACCTGAACTACGACTGCAAGTAACTCTTTTGAGGTGGCGCACATGAGTCCACATATTCACCATATCAATACACCACTATGGATCCGCTCCCGTCTCCCTACGAGAATGCCATCCATAGCACTCATGCTTATCTTGCGTATTTTAGAGTATCCACTTTCACTTGTCTATGAACTATGCAAGGGGTCCAAGTTTCCATATCCGAGGAATCCGGCTATTCGAATAGATAATGATAACCCTGCAGGGGTGTACCTCTTCACACACGCTCTCGCCACTTACCGCCCTGTACACGTCATGTACCTCGGCAACCTTCAAGCGGAAGCCGGGCGAGGGAGTCGGCCACGACCTGACTAACCGAACAAGTCTCTGGTCCAGGTTTATCGCCTATTCGGGTTCCATCCGCAAGGAGATCCGGCCGGGGTGTCGCTTACGGCCCCAAACGATGTGTGCAGGGTTCCCAAGCCCACCAACCGGGTGCCACTTGGTACACCGGGCCACTGTGCCTAGTCTGTCCCAAGCCCACCTGTACCGGGTGCCACTTGGTAGACTACTAACACTACCTACAAACACCAGAAACTAGTTGCAACTCCTGGACAGAGATCATGTTGATTAATAAGTCGAGAGGGGTCGAGTTACCGGAACCCAATGTGTGGTAGTAACTGGTCATGGATCACAAACACAGAACTGAGTTCCTGAGGACGGCTGCAATGAGACAACCCACCATGTACTCCTACATGGCCTCTCACTGCTACCTTTACCAAATCGTGTTCACACACTTAGCTCACACACAGTAGGACATGTTCACACGCCTCTGATTCATCCCCGATGAATCAGACCTGACTCAACTCTAAGCAGTAGCAGGCATGACAAACAAACATGAATGAGTAGGCACAACAAGGCTCAAACAACTCCTAGTCATGCTAGTGGGTTTCATCTATTTACTGTGGCAATGATAGGTCATGCAAAGGATAAAGGGGTTCAGCTACCGCAGCAAGTAACAATATGTCGTTGTTGTCCTAATGCAGTGAAGAGAGCAGGAGCGAGAGAGTGGGATTTTATCGGAATGAACAAGGGGGTTTTGCTTGCCTGGCACTTCTGAAGATAACATTGAGTCTTCATCAGTGTCAACGATCACATCATCGATATCACGTCTATCGAGAGGGGACAAATACCGGCAACATAGAAGGGAACACAATCAATGCAATGCACAATATGATGCATGATCATGACATGGCAAAATGAATGTGTTTTGGGCTAATGCAACTAGCAACAGATTAAATGAAGTTGGTTTGAATACAAAATTCAAATTCAAACTCCATATGTGATTATTCAAATGCCATTTAATTGATTTGTGCTAAACAGCAGCTATAAGTTGTTCTAACATGCATGAAAATGGTACAGATGGATTCGTTGAATTTTTCTGATAATTTTTCATATATAGATTATTTAATTTGGAGTTACGGTTAATTTTCTATGATTTATTGAAGTTTTAGGCATTTTCTGGAATTTCAGAATTAAATTAAATCCAGAAAACATTATTGTGTCAGCAGGATGTTGGCATGACGTCAGCAAGTCAACAGGGGTCGGTTAGGGTCAAACCTGACGTGTGGGGTCCACACGTCAGTGTCACAGGGCTGCTTAGCTCACTGACAGGTGGGACCGGTCAACGGCCACATCAGCTAGGTCAACTCCGACGCGTGGGGCCACTGTGGTTAACTTAAACTAAACAGGGGTTAACCGTGGTTAGTTAAGGGCGTGGGGCCCATATGTCAGTGAGAGATAGGGCTGTTAGCAGGGTCATTAGCGACTAAGTAAGTGCGCCACGTCGGCGTCACCGGAGACCAGCCGGCGGCGACCACAGGACACGGCGGGGGCACGCCGGACTTGCGCTAGAGGCGTCAGCTTGGCACGCTGAGGGCACCAGGGGATGGCCCTTGCTCTCGCGCATCCAGAGGACCAAGTGGGAGGTCGTGGGGTCGCCGGAACTCATGCCGGCGACGAGCTTTGGCGGCGATGGTGTTCGGTGGCACTCGGGCGCGTCGCTACGGTGCATCAGTGAGCTAATGGAGAGGCTGGGCAGCACCTGCTAGTCATGGGGAGCACTAAGAGCAGCTCAGTGAGGCCAGGGGAGCATGGAGGCTATGCGTGCAGCAGTAATGGCGGACGGTGGCTTCGGTGCTCATGGGGAACGGCGCTACGGCACGGAGGGGAGCATGCTGGGTTAGGGGAGAGGGTCAGTGACTCACGGCGATGACGAGGGGACGCTCGGCGAGGTCGGGGACGGTCCGGAGCCGGCGAATTTGACGAAGATGGCCGGCGGGTCCGAGGTAGAAGACGACGGTGATGGCGGCGATGCAGGGCTTCCGGAGGGCTGTGGATCGGTGGGGAGGAAGAGGGGGTCAAGGCGGAGCTCCTGGGTGCATCGGCGAGGCTAGGGGTGGCCGGTGGCCATGGGTACGGCGATGATGACGGCGAGCTCCGCTCGGTCGTGGGAGGGGAAACAGAGGAGCGAGGGGGAGGGAGGTCCCGAGAGCGAGGGAGAAAGTGAGAGGGGGTCGGGGACGTCTCCGTGGCGTCGCGAGGAAGTCGGGGAGGCTACCACGGCGAAGCAGGAGGTGGACGGCGTCGGCGCGCGTGCGTCCAGCATGCAGCTGCTTCGGGGCGAGGGGGAGGAAGATGACTGGCAGCTGGGCTGCACAGTAACGGGCCGCGCAGAAGCTGGGCCGGCTACAGGTAAGTGGCCAAGGTATGGGTCTTTCTCTCTCTCTCTTTTTCTAATTATCTCAGTTTTCTATTATTCTGTAAATTTTAGTTTATGATTATTTGAGCATTTAAAATATTTAATAGCATTTAAATGCCCAAATGAAAATACTATATGATTTAACTCAGTGACCAAATATGTCCTGCAAAAATATAAACCATTTTTGGTAGATGCTTCCAGCTCAAACCAGAAATGTTGAACATTTTTAGAGGACATTTTGAGTTCAATGAAAAAGGTTTTATTTTGACCCTAGTTGAATTCATTTGGTGCTAGGGCTTAGTCAATCCCCATCTCAGGTTTAAATGAAATTTAAACATGATGTAACACTCTAATGCATGCACTAGGCATTGTCAGAACTAGGGATGTGACAGCCGGGAACTCCTTCGGGTTCTGGTGGCCTTCTTCTTGGCCTTCTTCTCCGGCACTACGTAAAGTGCCGGGACCAGCAGCCCTGTCAAACGGGCATCCGCTGGGTCCTCTGGAAGGGGAGCCGGACAGTTAACCTGTCCGGATGTCGCCTGCCAGGCCTGTTAAAGGTATTGGGAGTTTAGATCCCACATAAAGTCAAAACATGAAAAGCAAGTGTCCCATAAAGGATAACATGGCTTACCTCACCAGCCGGACGCTGCGAGCTGAATCTGCGATCTTCGGTAGCGGATGCAGGAGCATCGGCGCCCTTGAACAGCACCCTCCAGGCATCTTCGTACGTAGTGTCGAAGAGCCCGCTCAAGGTCCGGTGCTGTGCCGGATCAAACTCCCACAAATTGAAGTCCCGTTGCTGGCAGGGGAGAATCCTGCAGAGGAGCATGACCTGGATCACGTTGACAAGCTTGAGCTTCTTGTTCACCAGGGTCTGGAGACAGGACTGGAGTCCGGTCAGCTCTTCCGAACTACCCCATAGCAGGCCCTTCTCTTTCCAGGAGGTGAGCTGCATGGGGATGCCAGATCTGAATTCGGGGGCCGCTGCCCATTTAGGGTCACGCGGCTCGGTGATGTAGAACCACCCCGATTGCCACCCTTTGATGGATTCCACGAAGGCACCCTCGAGCCAAGTGACGTTGGGCATTTTGCCCACCATGGCGCCTCCGCACTCCGCTTGGCTGCCCTTCACAACTTTCGGCTTGACATTGAAGGTCTTTAGCCACAAGCCGAAGTGGGGCTGGATGCAGAGGAAGGCCTCGCACACGACGATAAAAACCGAGATATTGAGGATAAAATTTGGGGCCAGATCGTGGAAATCCAGGCCATAGTAGAACATGAGCCCCCGGACAAAGGGGTGGAGTGGGAAGCCCAGTCCGCGGAGGAAATGGGGAAGGAATACCACCCTCTCATGGGGCCTGTGGGTGGGGATGAGCTGCCCCTTGTCGGGCAGCCGGTGCGCGATGTCGTTGGACAGATATCCGGCGCTGCGCAGCTTCTTGGTGTGCCCCTCCGTAACGGAGGAGGCCATCCACTTGCCTCCCGCTCCGGACATGGCTAGAGAAGGTCGAGGTGAGATGTGCGGACTTGGGCGCTGGAGCTCGAGTGCACGGAGATGGATAAGCAAAGGAGGAAGAAGGTGTAGGTAAAAAAGGTGGATCCTTATCCCCTTATATATGGGCGGACGAAACTATGCGTCCCCACTGGACTGGTAAAACTCGCTTATCTCCCAAGCGCTGCAATCAATGGCGAGGTTGGGTTACCCACGTCCGTATTGATGGGAATCCCGGAATAAGGGGAACACGATCTCTGCTTCGACAAGACGTGCCAAGGAAACCGCTTCGCTAAACATGTTGAGGTGGTATAATCAAAACGATTCGAGTAAAAGCTTGGTTGTGGTGTGACGTCACGCCACAAAATACATCAGCAGATTGAACTTGTGTAAATATTATTCTCTCTACGGTGCTATGTGGAATTTATTTTACAGAGCCGGACACTATCCTGGTGTTCACAATCTTCTATGAATTATTCGGAGGAGGAACCCGCCTTGCAATGCCGAAAGACAATATGCACGCCGGACTCATCGTCATTGAAGCCTGGTTCAGGGGCTACTGAGGGAGTCCTGGACTAGGGGGTGTCCGGATAGCCGAACTATCATCATCGGCCAGACTCCAAGACTATGAAGATACAAGATTGAAGACTTCGTCCCGTGTCCGGATGGGACTTTCCATGGCGTGGAAGGCAAGCTTGGCGATACGGATATGTAGATCTCCTACCATTGTAACCGACTCTTTGTAACCCTAGCCCTCTCCGGTGTCTATATAAACCGGAGGGTTTTAGCCATAGGAGAACAACAATCATACCATAGGCTAGCTTCTAGGGTTTAGCCTCCTTGATCTCGTGGTAGATCCACTCTTGTACTACCCACATCATCAATATCAATCAAGCAAGAGTAGGGTTTTACCTGCATCGAGAGGGCCCGAACCTGGGTAAAAACATCGTGTCCCTTGTCTCCTGTTACCATCCGTCTAGACACACAGTTTGGGACCCCCTACCCGAGATCCGCCGGTTTTGACACCGACAACAATTCTCGAGTCCGGCTGTTAATCGGCCGGACACCGTCAAGCGCGCCCAGAGTAACCTACAACAAGACCGCCTGGCATGTTCCGAGCATGCGTAGCAATGCGGCCCCAACCCCAGCCCTTGCGAAATCGCGAGACCAGTACCACGCGTACATAACTAAGCTCTGGAGATACCATGGGTATAGGGGTAGGGGCACGACCACGGCATGCCCGGATAGCGGCTCAACCGCACCAGGGGCTCCCAATTGTGTCATTCTTTTTTTCTCTTATTCGCAGGACTCCGTTTTCCAAAAGCCCTGTCCGGCAGTAGAATTGTGGAACTTACGATGCAACAGCCAGGGAAGGAGAAAAGCTACGTCGAGTGTCCAGGTGATCTCTATTACGAGCAGTATACCTATTTTACATACCATCCCGCAGCCTACCCCTGGAGGGGGACATGTTAAATAGTCCCATCCCTTGCTTATCTCACTATTTGTATCGTTCTGCTTTCATTGCAGTATTTTTTGAATAAACAATGCATCGCTTTTTGCCTATTATTGCATTCCTTTTTCTATCTATAGATGTTCACTTATGACATGTTGCATCCGTACGCTTTGGTACGGCCAAATACACCAGGGGCTTAAGTTCCCCAAAATATGGTGTGATAAGTCCGAACACTTTCACAAGTGCGGCACCCCGAACTTATAGCATTATATGCATCGGCTCCGAATCATGTCTTGGGTCAATAGTTGGGTTTGCCCGGCTTCCATGTTTTGGTACCTTACGTTCCATTATATCGGCTAAGGTAGCGCTGGGAGAACCACCGCGATTGTGCCCCAGTTGAGCTAGGTTGAGCACCTCAGTGGAGAAAGCTAAAACTGACCGTCATGATAGGGTGAGAGCCGGTCAATGTTCGAGAGGTTTTTTCGAGTCCCTAAAGACTTATGCTGCTTAGAGCGAGGAGCCGGCTTTGTCCGGCCCCGAATTCGGTCTTCCGAACACTAGGGGCTTCGCCGAAATTTAAAATTATAGAATTCTATGGCTAAGTGGGAGTGTTCAAGCATTATAAGTCTGGTTGCCTCCTTAGTTGTGTTGAGTGCCTCCCTCGAAGGACCCAAAAATGGGAAGAAGAGCGCTCAAGTTTATCCTGAACACCCCAGCACTCGAGGCATGGGGGCTGAAGCCAACGACTTGCCATCTCTCAAATTTGATAAATGGCCGCACAGAAGGTATATTTTAAATTCACAAGCATTTCTTAGCGCATATGAACAAGTTTTCAAGCGTACAACATAACAAATGTGAGTTTACTCAAAAATTACATCTTTGGAGCATTCACCCGCTATAAGGCAGGCACCCTTCAGGATGTTCTCATAATACATCTCGGGCTTGTGATACTCCCTGCCCGGCGGTGGAGCGTCTGTCACAAGCTTCTCAGCGTCCATTTTGCCCCAGTGCACTTTAGCACGGTCAAGGGCCCTACAGGCACCTTCAATGCAGACGGAACGCTTGATGACTTCAATCCATGGATAGGCGTCCACCAGCCGCCGCACCAGACCGAAGTAGCACCCAAGCATGGCTTCTTTAGTCCACAGCCGAACTATGAGGCCCTTCATGGCCTGTTCGGACACCTTGTGGAGCTCGGCCAGCTGCTTCAGCTGGTCGCTCAGGGGCACTGGATGTCCGGCCTCAGCATATTGAGACCAGAACACCTTTTCCGTCAAGCTCCCCTCCTCGGCTCGGTAGAACGCGGCAGCATCGGACACACTATAGGGCAAATCTGCAAATGCTCCTAGAGAGCTCCGGATTCGGGTAAGTAACAAGTAATTCACTTTCACGTGCTTGCTTTGCATGAAGAATGCCTTACCCGCCGCTATCTTCTTTATTGCCTCAATTTCCTGGAGGGCTTTTTGGGCTTCGGCCTTAGCGGCTCTGGCACTCTCAAGAGCCAAGACGAGCTTGGACTCTCGAGTCTTCGAGTCACGCTCCAAACTCTCGTGTTTTTCCACGAGAGCCTGTAGCTCTTGCCGCACCTCCGCCACCCGCACCTCCTGCTTCTCTCGCTCGGTACATTCTGCGGCCGCACTTTCTTCGGCCTTGGACAACGCCTCCTTCAGGGTCGCCACCTTGTTCGTGGCCCCTGCAATACTCACATTATTCTTGTCATTTTTTGCAACCAAACCCTTTCTATAAGGTATTACTTTAATAAGGTATTACTTACCTTCCTTGTCCTTGAGCCGCTTCTTTACATGGCCGAGCTCGTTCTCGGACCGCTCGAGGCTCTGCTTCAATACATTGACCTCCGCAGTCAGTGCGGCAGAGGTCAGCAGCGCAGCCTGCATTCCAATATTGACATGCTTATGTTAGACTCCTGCGTATATCTTTTTAGATCCTCAGTTCGGCTTTTCTTTCCGAACACCAAGCTGAGCATCAGGGGCTACTGTCTATGCGGTACTATTTTTACATATCTTAATTACATACCTCAAAGCCTGTTATAAGGTTGGTAAAGGCTTTAGTCAGCCCGCTCTTGGCGGACTGAACTTTCTGGATCACCGCACTCATAATAGTGTGGTGCTCCTCGTCTATGGAGGCGCCGTTGAGCGGCTCTAGCAAGTTATCTGGTGCCTCCGGTTGGACGGAGGCCACCGGCGTCGCAGTCTTGCACTTCTTACGAAGGGCCCGCCTGCCGGACTTCGGAATCACTGCAGGTTCCGGTACGGAGTCCGGCACAGGGCCGGACTTAGAGCCCTCTGGGGTTTTGCCCTCTTTGCGCCCAGAGTCCGGGAGGTCGCCTTGCGGCGCCTCCGAGACCACCTCCTCCTAGTTGGGCCCCTTTTGGGACTCCACCGCGGCGTCGTCTGCATCACGGGGGAGGAGGCGGTCGGAAGTGAAGTACTATTCACATCCAACGAATCCAGGGAGCCGCTCGATGAAGCGGGGAGCTCGTCCTTGGGCGGGCTACATGGTGGTATTCGGCGTTAGAAGACACTACGCGACAAAGGAAAAATCATGAGTTATTCTGGAAGCCGGACACTTACGATCTCGCCAGGGGCTTGGCCCTCGAGGGCCAATCCTCTTCGCCGTCGTCGGGGTTGGTGGAAAAGTCCGGGGGAAGGGTCCTTCCCTTCTTGGACCCTCCGGCCTCCCCAGTTGGGGAGGCCTTCCTTTTCTTCTCTCCCCCCGCTGGGGGAGAAGCCTCTTTTTTCTCCTCCTCGTCTTTGCGGGAGGAGTCCGCCTCGGAGTCATCGGACGATGAGTCCGATAACACCTGATGCCGGGAACTCTTTCGGGTTCCCGTGGCCTTCTTCTTGGCCTTCTTGTCCGGCACCACGTGAGGTGCCGGTACCAGCAGCCCCGTCAATCGGGCGTCTGCCGGGTCTTCTGGTAAGGGAGCCGGACAGTTAACCTGCCCGGACTTCTTCTGCCAGGCCTGTCAAAGGTAAGGGAGTTTAGATCCCGCATAGAGTCAAACTATGAAAAACAAATGTCCCGTAAAGTGTAAAATAGCTTACCTCGCCGGCTTGACGCTGCGAGCTGAATCCGCGATCTTCGGTAGCGG
This sequence comes from Triticum dicoccoides, assembly GCF_002162155.2. NCBI lineage: Eukaryota > Viridiplantae > Streptophyta > Magnoliopsida > Poales > Poaceae > Triticum > Triticum dicoccoides. The sequence goes on from NC_041391.1 coordinate 256,686,277, forward strand.
ATGCGGGAGCCTCGGCGCCCTTGAACAGCACCCTCCAGGAGTCTTCGTACATAGTGTCGAAGAGCCTGCTCAAGGTCTGGTGTTGTGCCGGGTCAAACTCCCACAAGTTGAAAGCCCGTTGTTGGCACGGGAGGATTCGGCGGATGAGCATGACCTGGACTGCGTTGACGAGCTTGATCTTCTTGTTCACATGGTTTTGGACGTAGGTTTGGAGTCCGGTCAGCTCTTCCAAATCACCCCATTTCAGGCCCTTCTCTTTCCAGGAGGTGAGCCGTGTGGGGATGCCAGATCTGAATTCGGTGGCCGCTGCCCATTCAGGGTTACGCGGCTCGGTGATGTAGAACCACCCCGATTGCCACCCTTTTATGGTTTCCACGAAGGTGCCCTCGAGCCATATGACGTTGGGCATCTTGCCCACCATGGCGCCTCCGCACTCCGCCTGCTGGCCGCCCACTACCTTCGGCTTGACATTGAAGGTCTTCAGCCATAAGCCGAAGTGGGGTTTGATGCGGAGGAAGGCCTCGCACGCAACGATAAACGCTGAGATGTTGAGGATGAAATTCGGGGCCAGATCGTGGAAATCCAAGCCGTAGTAGAACATGAGCCGTAAGACAAGGTTCCACTCCCCTCCCAATATACACCCCCATTCATACCTCGTGGGCGCCAAATCACCTTCTCCCGGAAGCTCCCTTCTCCCGAGCCGCGAAACCTCAGCCCCTCCTCCATGGCGCCCCCACCGCACCAATTTCACAGCCGCCCTCCTCCCTAATGCCGGAGACGCTTTCCATTTGCCGTTGTGCACTGGGCCGTGTACCTCTAACTCCATGCGGCTAGAGCTGCCTCGATGACGGCCGCGTGAACCGTACCAGAGCCGAGTCAACCCCGTCGTTGTTCATGGCACTGGAGCGACTCCAACTTTGGATCCATCCAGAGTCCCGGCGCTGCTTCCCCGTAGCCATTGACCGTCACGGCACTGTTGTTTCCCTGCCGCCGGTCGCTACCACAACCGCGCCAGCCTCACCGACTCGGCAGCTGGACTTGCCTACTTCACCATGCCGCCAGATAGGTCGCACCCTCATCTCAAATCACTTTATTTAGGCGTCAGTTGTCTAAATATTTATTCTGGGCCAATCGATTCCCAATGGGAAGCAACACCCCTCAAGGCGGTGGAGCTCCTAGGCTGCCGGTTGGCTGGTGTCTAACGTATGGGTGCGGGGCTGCAAGTTCGCCGTAGAAGCAGCGCTTAGATGGCTATCTTAGAGTTTTGTGGTTGAAGGTACTGCCGCCGCTGGATCTGGATGACGGGGAGTCTTTGTGGATTGGCCCGGGGGCGGCGCAACCACGGCAGTGTGGTAGGGCGGGGAGTGGGGTTTTGGCCGGGGCCACGAACAGCGGAGCCAGGCTGCTCTGCCATTGGTCACTGGCTCTTCGGGAAAGATTCTGAACAGTGTCAGCCGGGAGGCACAAGATGGCCATCAAGCCATCCGGCGTAGATCGGACAGTACCAAAATAAAATAAAATCGTGTGACCCCAATTTAGTCTTCAGTCAACAGACGTGTGACCACTCTCGTACCTTATTGTTGATCTCTTAGTGTATTTCTTCAGATCATAGAGATATGTCGTTCTTAACATTATGCATTATCTGCATCTTCAGCCACACCGTCTTCCGACTCACCGCAGCTGCTCCAATAAGGGAAGCATACACCAAAAGGGAGCTATAGTTCCCACTCAATAGTTCCCTGCATCTAATGCGCGTGCGACGACCCACAAGTATAGGGGATCTATCATAATCCTTTCGATAAGTAAGAGTGTCGAACCCAATGAGGAGCAGAAGGAAATGACAAGCGGTTTTCAGTAAGGTATTCTCTGCAAGCACTAAAATCGTAGGTAACAGATAGTTTTGTGATAAGATAATTTGTAACGGGTAACAAGCAATGAAAGTAAATAAAGTGCAGCAAGGTGGCCCAATCCTTTTTGTACCAAAGGACAAGCCTGGACAAATTCTTATAATGAGAAAAACGCTCCCGAGGACACATGGGAATTATCATCAAGCTAGTTTTCATCACGTTCATATGATTCACATTCGTTACTTTGATAATTTGATATGTTGGTGGACCAGTGCTTGGGTACTGCCCTTTCTTGGACAAGCATCCCAGTTATGATTAACCCCTATTGCAAGCATCCACAACTACAAAATAAGTATTAAGGTAAACCTAAACCATAGCATGAAACTAGTGGATCCAAATCAGCCCCTTACGAAGCAACGCATAAACTAGGGTTTAAGCTTCTGTCACTCTAGCAACCCATCATCTACTTATTACTTCCCAATGCCTTCCGCTAGGCCCAAATAATGGTGAAGTGTTAGGTAGTCGATGTTCACATAACACCACTAGAGGAGAGACAACATACATCTCATCAAAATATCGAACGAATACCAAATTCACATGACTACTAATAGCAAGACTTCACCCATGTCCTCAGGAACAAATGTAACTACTCACAAAGCATATTCATGTTCATAATCAGAGAGGTATTAATATGCGTTAAGGATCTGAACATATGATCTTCCACCAAATAAACCAATTAGGATCAACTACAAGGAGTAATCAACACTACTAGTAACCCACAGGTACCAATTTGTAGTTTTGATACAAAGATTGGACACAAGAGATGAACTAGGGTTTGAGAGGAGATGGTGCTGGTGAAGATGTTGAGGGAGATTGGCCCCCTCCCGATGAGAGGATCGTTGGTGATGATGATGGTGATGATTTCCCCCTCCCGGAGGGAAGTTTCCCTGGCAGAACAGCTCCGCCAGAGCCCTAGATTGGTTCCTCCAAGGTTCCGCCTCATGGCGGCGGAGTTACGTCCCGTAAGCTTGCTTATGATTTTTTTACAGGGTAAAAGACTTCATATAGCAGAAGATGGGCACCAGAGGGCCGCTAGGGGGCCCACGAGGCAGGGGGCACGACATGTAAGGGTAGGCACGCCCCCCACCCTCGTGGCCAGGGTGTGGCCCCCTCTAGTACTTCTTTCACTCAATAATTCTTATTAGTTCCAAAAATGACTTTCGTGGAGTTTCAGGACTTCTGGAGCTGTGCACAATAGGTTTCCAATATTTGCTCCTTTTCCAGCCCAGAATCCCAGCTGCCGGCATTCTCCCTCTTCATGTTAAACCTTGTAAAATAATAGAGAATATCTATAAGTATTGTGACATAACGTGTAATAACAGCCCATAATGCAATAAATATCGATATAAAAGCATGATGCATAATGGACGTATCAAGTCCCCCAAGCTTAGACCTTGCTTGTCCTCAAGCGGAAGCCGATATCGAAGAATATGTCCACATGTTTAGAGATATTGGTGTCGACAAAAAATACGGACATGAGGGCATCATGATCATTCTTATAATAGCAACATATATTTATTTTGTCATATGATTTCTTATGCTCAAGTAACAATCTATTCACAATGTCAAGTATGGTTCAGGAACTTCATTGAGAACAAACAAACTATAATCTCAGTCATTGAAGCAATTGTAATTTATCATAACATCGAAAAGAGTCAACAATAGAGCTTTTCAGCAAGTCCACATACTCAACTATCATTTAGTCTTCTACAATTGCTAACACTCATGCAATACTTATGGTTCCGGTGTTTTAATCGGACACAGAGAAAGATAGGGGCTTATAGTGTTGCCTCCTAACGTTTTACCTCAAGGGTAATGTCAACAATAATAGTTCATGCTAACTTACATCCAATTAGATATATATATATATATATATATATATATATATCAGGATCTTTCCAACATGAGGTGCTTGCCAAAGGATAAAATGAAAAAGGGAAAGGTGAGGATCACCTTGACTCTTGCATAAGGTAAAAGACATAAAGTAAAAGATAGGCCCTTCGCAGAGGGAAGCAGAGGTTGTCATGTGCTTTTAAGGTTGGATGCACAAAATCTTAATGCAAAAGAACGTCACTTTATATTGCCACTTGTGATATGAACCTTTATTATGCAGTCCGTCACTTTTATTACTTCCATATCACATGATCGTATAAAGCTTATTTTCTCCGCACTAATAAGTCATACATATTTAGAGAGCAATTTTTATTGCTTGCAACATGACAACTTACTTGAAGGATCTTACTCAATCCATAGGTAGGTAGGGTGGACTCTCATGGCAAAACTGGGTTTAAGGATGTTTGGAAGCACAAGTAGTATCTCTACTTGGTGCAAGGAATTTGGCTAGCATGAGGGGGAAAGGCAAGCTCAACATGTTGAACGATCCATGACAATATACTTTAACTAAGATGTGAGAAAACATAATCCATTACGTTAACTTCCTTGTCCAACATCAACTCTTTAGCATGTCATACTTTAATGAGTGCTCACAATTATAAAAGATGTCCAAGATAGTATATTTATATGTGAAAACCTCTCTTTCTTTATTACTTCCTGTTAATTGCAACGATGACCAAAACTATGTTTGCCAACTCTCAACAACTTTTAAGCCTCATACTCTCTATATGTGAAGTCAATACTATCCATAAGATCAATATGAACTCTTTTTATTTCTTTTATTATTTTATGCACTTAGGATCATAGCAAAATAGCAAAGCCCTTGACTCAAGGCTAATCTTTATTATATATAGAACGGACTCAATTACATAGAGGGATCACAAAGCAAAACTCAAAACTAAATCACACCAAAACTTTATTCTACTAGATCAAGATATTACCAAAAGGATCGAACTAAGTAAAACAGTAAAGATAGGAGTGTGATGGTGATACGATACCGGGGCACCTCTCCCAAGCTTGGGAGTTGCCAAGGGGAGTGCCCATACACTTGTGATTATGTCTCCTTTGCTGGTGAAGAAGGTGGGGATGATGATGGATAGTCGCACGAGCGTAGGAGCTCTTCCAATTTGCGAATAATGCCCCTGAGTGCGACGATATGCTCCTTCAACAAAATATTTTCCTGTGTGAGATACTTGTTTTGTATGCGAGCTAACTCAATCCTCTTGAAAGCTTCAATCTCAGTTGGGGTAAAGAGGTTAGGTAGAGGTTGAGGGATGTTTTCTTCTTCGGCCGCCGGAGCTTGATCCTCCATGGCCTTCTTGATCCCTTCATCCTTGTTGATCTCCCCATGTTCTTCTCTCTTCAGCTCTATCTTCAATAGCCAGGCGTCCTTGTCTTCATTGTTGGAGGAGGGTGACGTCATGATGCTGTAGATCTGTCAGAAAAATAGCTCAAAACAAAGACGGAAGATTTTTGCGTGATACGGTGGTCAAAACCTTCCGGAGATTATATAATGATTTTTTACTGACCAAAAGAAGTATCGTGCAAGAAAATGGAGTCCGGAGAGCACACGAGGTGCCCACGAGGCAGGGGGGCGCCCAGTAGGGTAGGGAGTGCCCTCCACCCTCGTGGAGGCCTCGTGTCCTTCCCGGACTACTTCTTATTTTCCTATTTTCTTAAATATTCCAAAACGGAGAAAAATTGTTATTAGAATTGTTTTGGAGTCGGTTTACTTACCGTACCACATGCCTATTCCTTTTCGGAGTCTGAAACATTCTGGGAAGTGGCTCTTATGTATTCCTCTGGGGTTACGGTTTCAATAATATTAGTTTCAAAATTTATAGGATTACCTGAGATATAGTGTTTGATTCTTTGACCGTTCACCACCTTTGGATTTGTGCCTTCGAAGTTGTTGATTTTTATGGTACCGGAGTGATCGACCTCCTCGATAACGTAAGGGCCTTCCCATTTAGAGAGAAGTTTTCTTGCAAAAAATCTTAAATGAGAGTTGAATAGCAACACATAATCACCTACGTTAAACTCACGCTTTTGTATCCTTTTGTCATGCCATCTTTTGACTTTTTCTTTAAACAACTTGGCATTCTCATAGGCTTGGGTTCTCCATTCATCAAGTGAGCTAACGTCAAATAACCTCTTCTCACCGGCAAGTTTGAAATCATAGTTGAGCTCTTTAATAGCCCAATATGCCTTATGTTCTAGTTTGAGAGGTAAGTAACATGCTTTTCCATAAACCATTTTATATGGAGACATACCCATAGGATTTTTATAGGGACAATTGCATTTTTGCCCCTAGTTGGAACCTACCCACGGGTTTTGCCCTTACTTTTCGACTCTGCTCAGTTTTGCCCTTAGATTTTCCTTCGAGGTCGCTTTTATGCCCTTTGACCGTTTGACCAATACTTTGAAAATTCATAAGAAATTGATATAAACTCAGAAAAATGCAAATAAGATATCAAAATGTTCAGATAAACATTACCTTTATGTGTATGTCATCTGCATTCAGGACAAAAGTACCATTTAAACAACCTAAGGTTATTAATGTTATTAACGTTACTATAAATAAAATGGTATAAAAATAATTTTTTCAGGAATAGAAATTACATGCAAATGTAGGTGACGTTTTCTGAACATCCTGATATCTTATTTGCATTTTTCTGAGTTCATATCAACTTGGGATGAATTTTCAAACGACTTTGACCATTATTTTGAAACTTCATAACAAGTTGATATGCACTCGAAATAATGCCAATAAGATATCGGGATGTTCACAAAACGTCACCTACATTTGCGTGTTATTTTTATTCTTGAAAAAGTTATTGTTTATACCTTTTTATTTTTAATAATGTTAATAACATTAATAACCTTAGGTTGTTTAAATGGTACTTTTGTCTTGAATGCAAATGGCATACACATAAAGGTAATGTTTATCAGAACATTTTGATATCTTATTTGCATTTTTCTGAGCTCATATCAATTTGTTATGAATTTTCAAAGTATTGGTCTAATGGTCAAAGGGCATTTGGGTGACCTCGGAGCAAAATCTAAGGGCAAAACTGAGCAGAGTCGAAAAGCAAGGGCAAAACCCGTGCATAGGTTCCAACTAGGGGCAAAAATGAATTTGTCCCATTTTTATATGCAGTTCTATAGGCCCATAATGCATCATCAAGTTTCTTAGACCAATTCTTTCTAGATCTATTAACAATCTTTTGCAAAATTAATTTGAGATATCTATTACTCAATTCTACTTGACCACTAGACTGTGGATGATAAGGGGATGCAATTCTATGATTAACATCATACTTAGCAAGCATTTTACGAAAAGCACCATGGATAAAATGTGAACCACCATCACTCGTTAAATATCTAGGGACTCCAAACCTCAGAAAAATAACTTATTTAAGCATCTTAATAGAGTTGTTATGATCAGCACTACTAGTTGGAATAGCTTCTACCCACTTAGTAACGTAATCAACAACAACTAAAATATGTGTATATCCATTAGAAGCAGGAAAAGGTCCCATATAACCAAAGCCCCAAACATCAAACGGTTCAATAACAAGAGAATAATTCATAGGCATTTCTTGACGTCTACTAATATTACCAATTCTTTGACATTCATCACAAGACAAGACAAACTTACGGGCATCTTTGAAGAGAGTAGGCCAATAAAAACCGGATTGCAATACCTTATGTGTTGTTCTATCTCCAGCGTGGTGTCCTCCATATGCTTCGGAGTGACACTTGCATAGTATCTGTTCCTGCTCATGCTCAGGTACACAACGTCTAATAACACAATCTACTCCTTCTTTATAAAGGTGTGGGTCATCCTAGAAGTAATGTCTTAAATCATAAAAGAACTTTTTTTGCTGGTATGTGAAACTAGGTACTATAAATTTAGCAACAATGTAATTAGTATAATCAGCATACCATGGAGCAGTATGAGAAGCATTTCTGACCGCTAGTTGTTCATCAGGAAAACTATCATCAATAGGTAGTGGGTCATCAAGAACATTCTCTAACCTAGACAAGTTGTCTGCAACGGGGTTCCCAGCTCCCTTTCTATCAATAATATACAAACCGAATTCTTGGAGCAGGAGAACCCATCTAATAAGTCTAGGTTTAGCATCTTTCTTTTCCATAAGATATTTAATAGCAGCATGATCAGTGTGAATAGTTACTTTAGAATCAACAATATAAGGTCTAAACTTAGCACAAGCAAATACAACTGCTAAGAATTCTTTTTCAGTAGTAGCAAGACTTCACCCATGTCCTCAGGAACAAACGTAACTACTCACAAAGTATATTCATGTTCATAATCAGAGGGGTATTAATATGCATTAAGGATCTGAACATATGATCTTCCACCAAATAAACCAATTAGCATCAACTACAAGGAGTAATCAACACTACTAGCAACCCACAAGTACCAATTTGTAGTTTTGATACAAAGATTGGATACAAGGGATGAACTAGAGTTTGAGAGGAGATGGTGCGGGTGAAGATGTTGATGCAGATGAACCCCCTCCTGATGAGAGGATCATTGGTGATGACGATGGTGATGATTTCCCCCTCCCGGAGGGAAGTTTCCCTGGCAGAGCAGCACCGCCGGAGCCTTAGATTGGTTCCGCCAAGGTTCCGCCTCGTGGTGGCGGAGTTTCGTCCCGTAAGCTTTCTTATGATTTTTTCCAGGGTAAAAGACTTCATATAGCAGAAGATGGGAACCGGAGGGCTACCAGGGGGCCCACGAGGCAGGGGGCGCACCCTGTAAGGGTGGGCGCCCCCCACCCTCGTGGCTAGGGTGTGGGCCCCTTCTGGTAGTTATTTTGCTCAATAATTCTTATTAATTCCGAAAATGACTTTCATGGAGTTTCAACACTTTTGGAGCTGTGCAGAATAGGTTTCCAATATTTTCTCCTTTTCCAGCCCAGAATCCCAGCTGCCGGCATTCTCCCTCTTCATGTTAAACCTTGTAAAATAAGAGAGAATAGCCATAAGTATTGTGACATAACGTGTAATAACAGCCCATAATGCAATAAATATCGATATAAAAGCATGATGCAAAATGGACGTATCAGCGTGCCCGACATGGACAGCCACAACAACTACAGGGCCATCGACAAGTCAGCACATGATGCTCACTCCTATGGATGGCGGCCAGATAGGTTGTACCCTCATCTTACTTGTGTGAAACATTTATGGTTTTGTTATTCATCTAAGCATGGAAAATAGAATATCACATTTCACTGTATATTCATGTTGATCTCTTACGGGTCTTATTTAGGAGTTAACGTTGTTCCATAGTTCAGGTAAGATACTTGTTCTTTAGGTAACGTTGTTCCATAGTTATCATCCATCAACCAATGCTATCCCACAGGCCGGTGATTATAGTATTATACCACTTCTAGTATTACCCATGTTGTTCGTTAATACTTTTGTGTGCCATCTAGTTAATCTCGAGTACAAACAATACATATTATATACCTTTCATCTGTGTTCTCCCTTTAGTTTTTGAGACCTGTTGCTGCTAGTTAACCCCAGTCCTACTATTTATGTCGTCTCCTACCGGCACTCGTTAAATAAATCTAACTGCTAGTTGTCTTCCATGCATGTACGATATAATTGCACACAGTGATATATCCACAAGAACCTCACAGAGCAATGTAAAGGCCAATAAAATTGATGTCAATGATACCCAATATGATGGAACATGTAAAGGCAGTTCTTCAGAAGACTTGCAGAAATATGATGAATCCTCTTCACCCCACAAGGTCCTTGCTCTACCTTGGCCCGTGATATGGGTACAACATGCATATAATGTCCTGGAGTGTATCTACTCTGTTACAATGCCATGTGCTTAGCATGCTGATCATGCATGTAAATATGTCATGCCTTCCTGTTTTCAGTACCTATTCCATCCATGATAACATGTTTTCAAATTCAAGTACTGTCATTCTACTCTATCGCAATGCCATCTGCTTAATTTGGACATCATGCTTCTGAATATCTTATGCATTGTTATTCATCAGTATGTACTTCATCTATCTACCATACCATGTTTTTTTACATTCAAGTGTTGTTCTAGTGCTCTGTTGCAATGCCATCTTAGTTTCCCAATCATACACGTGTATGTTGCCTTAGTTTTTTCTGTACGTATTCCGCTAGCATACAGTTTTACATTCAATTAGTGTTTTTTTAATGTGTTGTCCTGTCGTATCCCTAGCTCTTACACCATACTCCCTCCATCCGGATTACATGTTGCCGAAATGGATAAAAAGGGATGTATCTAGAACTAAAATACGCCTAGTGAGGGACTCCTGGATTAGGGGGTCCCCGGACAACCGGACTGTTGGACTATGAAGATACAAGATTGAAGACTTCATCCCGTGTCCGGGTGGGACTCTCCCTTGCGTGGAAGGCAAGCTTGGCAATTCGGATATGTAGATTTCCTTCTCTGTAACCGACTCTGTGTAACCCTAGCCCCCTCCGGTGTTCATATAAACCGGAGGGCTTAGTCCGTAGGAGAAGAACAATCATAATCATAGGCTAGCTTCTAGGGTTTAGCCTCTACGATCTCGTGGTAGATCAACTCTTGTAAAACTCATATCATCAAGATCAATCAAGCAGGAAGTAGGGTATTACCTCCATAGAGAGGGCTCGAACCTGGGTAAACATTGTGTCCCCCGCCTCCTATTACCATTAGCCTTAGACGCACAGTTCGGGACCCCCTACCCGAGATCCGCCGGTTTTGACACCGACATTGGTGCTTTCATTGAGGGTTCCACTGTGTCGTCACGGTAAGGCTTGATGGCTCCTTCAATCATCAACGATTCGACCCAGGGTGAGGTTTTCCTTCTTGGACAGATCTTCGTATTCGGTGGCTTCGCACTGCGGGCCAACTCGCTAGGCCATCTGGAGCAGATCGATAGCTACGCCCCTGGCCATCTGGTCAGGTTTGGAAACCTGAACTACACTACCGACATTCGCGGAGACTTGATCTTCGACGGATTCGAGCCCATGACAGGTGCACCGTACCGTCATGATGAGCATGACTTAGATCTGCCATCGGACGGTGTTCAGGAGATGACACCTGCAGCTTCCCCGGCTCTAAATCTGGAGGAGATCGTGCCATCCAAGGACGGGCGGATGGACCCACCATAGAGGCCGCACACTCAGCGGGGATAGAGCCGAACACGGACTTCGCCTCCAATGAGATCTGTGCCTTCGGACCCCCAGACTCGTCTCCGACCAGGGGCCCCGAACCACGAGCATCCGTGCCCGTCGGATTTGACTGGGCAGCAATCATGGTGTTTAGCTCCAAGGATATCTTTCAGCACTCGCCCTTTGGCGACGTGCTAAACTCGTTAAAATCTCTCTCCCTTCAGGAGACTCTTGGCCGAACTATGTCCACCTTGAGTGGGAAGTGGACGACGAAGAAGTTCGTTACCCACCCACCACCCACCTAATAGCCACTATCGACGACTTAACCAACATGCTTGATTTCGACTCCGAAGACATCGACGGTATGGACGACGATGATTCCGGAGAAAAATGGGAACCACCGCCCCCAGGGCGCTAGACAGCCACCTCATCATATGATATATATATGGTGGACACACCCAAAGAAAGCAATGGCGATGATGCAACAGAGGATAATCGCCTTGAGAAGCAAACGAAGCGCCGACGTGAGCGGCACCACTCTAAATCCCGCCACAGCAAAAACAGCGACACCGGCCCAAGAAAGAATAATACCCTGGAAGACACTAAAGATAATGGCGACCCCATAGACCCAGTGATGGAGCAGGATGAGCCAGGGGATGGCGAACACAGTCCGGGGCCGCCGTCCGATCACAGCGATGCCAAAGACAAAACCTATAAACCTGTCTTCGGAGAGGAGAACAGTCCGGACGATGATGCACTCATCATCCCGGAAAAGCACTTCGAACAAGAGAACCTCCACAAAAGGCTTATCGCCACTGCGAGGAGCTTAAAGAAGCAGAAGCAAAGGCATAAGGCCGCGCAGGATACGCTCAACCACAGATGGAACAAAGTGCTTGACACTGACGAAAAATACGGTCGCGATCGCCACACAAAGAGCTACCTAAAGCTCAAGCTGCTACCTGAATTCGACGACGAGGCTATAGAGCCCATCCCGCAGAAAAACAATAGGACCGATCTGCCAGACCGACCACCCCGTGGCCGAGACAGAGTGGCTAATGATGCCGCGGATAAGTCAGCACACGATCTACATGAGCACCTAGACAATAGAGCTGGTATGGCTAGGTCCATCTATGGATTTAGGAAACGTGCTCCTACGCAAGATCACGGCCACCAAATTGTCTACACTGATCAACTACCAGCTCAGAATCAACACCGACTACTACATCCATCGGACCCACGCTACAACATAGCCAAATACAGGGGCGCCGCACACCCCCTGTGCTTCACCGATGAGGTGCTGTATCATGAATTTCTAGAGGGATTTAAACCTGTAAACTTCGAGGCATACGATGGGACGACAGACCCTGCAGTCTGAATCGAGGACTTTATTCTTCACATCCATATGGCTCGCGGAGACGATCTCCACGCCATCAAATACCTGCCCCTCAAGTTGAAAGGACCAGCTCGGCACTAGTTGAAAAGCCTCCCCGAAAACTCAATTGGAAGTTGGGAGGAACTTGAGGATGCTTTCAAGCCTAATTTTCAAGGGACCTATGTCCGACCACCGGATGCAGACGATTTAAGTCACATAATCCAATAGCCCGGAGAGTCAGCCCGTAAGCTTTGGAACAAATTTCTCACCAAGAAGAACCAAATCGTCGACTCTCTGGACGCTGAAGCCCTAGTAGCTTTTAAACATAGTATCCAGGGTGAATGGCTTGCCAGACACCTCGGCCAGGAAAAGCCAAGGACAATGGCAGCCCTAACAACTCTCATGACCCGCTTTTGCATGGGCGAGGATAGTTGGTTGGCCCGCAGCGGCACCAGCAACCCAGGCACATCCAAAATCAGGGATGGCAATGGGAAGCCGCGACACAATAAAAACAAGCATCGAAATAATGAAGACATCCCAGACAACACGGCGGTAAATGATGGATTCAGCGGCTCAAGACCCGGTCAACGGAAAAAGCCATTTAAAGGCAGCAGAGATGGACCGTCCAGGCTAAACAAAATTCCAGACAGATCATGTCAGATTCAAGGCACCCCTGAGAAACCTGCGAATCACACAAATAGAGAATGCTCGGTCTTCAAGCAGGCCTGCAAGCTAAACGCTGAACACAAGGGGAGGGAGCCGCCAAGTGATGACGAGGCCGAACCTCGCCAGCCGAACACTGGGGGACAGAAAAAATTTCCACTAGAGGTCAAAACAGTGATAATGATTTACACAACCCACATACCAAAGAGAAAGCACAAACGCACACTTCGAGACGTATACGTTGTAGAACCCGTGGCCCCCAAATTAAACCCATGGTCGGCCTGCCCGATCACTTTTGATCGCAGGGATCATCCGACTAGTATCCGACATGGAGGTTCAGCTGCATTGGTGCTCGACCCAATAATTTACGGATACCATCTCACCCGAGTCCTCATGGAGGGCGGCAGTAGTCTTAATCTGATATATCAGGACACTGTCCTCAAGATGGGGATAGACCCGTCAAGAATCAGCCAAGCCAATACTACCTTTAAAGGAGTAATACCAGGTGTAGAGGCCCGCTGCATGGGCTCTCTAACACTAGAGGTTGTATTCGGTTCTCCCGACAACTTCCGAAGAGAAGAACTCATCTTCGACATCGCTCCCTTCCGAAGCAGCTACCATGCACTACTCGGAAGAATGGCCTTTGCTCGTTTCATTGCAGTTCCGCATTACGCTTATCTTAAACTTTAGATGCCCGGTCCACGTGGCGTCTGCTACATCTTGAACTTGCGTTGGTTTTCCTTGAAGAGGAAAGGATGACGCAGCAATAGTAGCGTAAGTATTTCCACCAGTTTTTGAGAACCAAGGTATCAATCCAGTAGGAGGCTCCTCAAAAGTCCCACGCACCTACACAAGCAAACAAGAACTCGCAACCAACGCAATAAAGGGGTTGTCAATCCCTTCACGGCCACTTGCGAAAGTGAGATTTGATAGAGATAATATGATAAGATCAATATATTTTTGGTATTTTATAATATAGATTGGAAAAGTAAAGATGCAAATAAAAGTAGATTGACAGCTTATATGATAAAAGATAAACCCGGGGGGGCATAGGTTTCACTAGTGTCTTCTCTCAAGATAGCATAAGTATTACGGTGGGTGAACAAATTACTGTCGAGCAATTGATAGAAAAGAGAATAATTATGAGATTATTTAGGCATGATCATGTATATAGGTATCATGTCCGTGACAAGTAGACCGACTCCTGCCTGCATCTACTACTATTACTCCACACATCGACCGCTATCCAGCATGCATCTAGAGTATTAAGTTCATAAAGAACAGAGTAACGCATTAAGAAAGATGACATGATGTAGAGGGATAAACTCATGCAATATGATATAAACCCCATATTTTTATCCTCGATGGCAACAATACAATAAGTGCCTTGCTGCCCCTGCTATCACTGGGAAAGGACACCGCAAGATTGAATCCAAAGATAAGCACTTCTCCCATTGCAAGAAAGATCAATCTAGTAGGCCAAACCAAACTGATAACTCGAAGAGACTTGCAAAGATAACTTATTCACACAAAAAAGAATTCAGAGGAGATTCAAATATTTCTCATAGATAAACTTGATCATAAACCCACAATTAATCGGATCTCGACAAACACACCGCAAAAAGAGTTACATCGAATAGATCTCCAAGAAGATCGAGGAGAACATGGTATTGAGATCCAAAAAGAGAGAAGAAGCCATCTAGCTAATAACTATGGACCCAAAGGTCTGTGGTAAACTACTCACAACTAATCGGAGAGGCTATGGTGTTGATGTAGAAGCCCTCCGTTGTCGATTCCCCCTCCGGCCGAGCACCGACGAAGGCTCCAAGATGGAATCTTGTGGATACAGAAGGTTAAGGTGGTGGAAATAGTTTTTCGTGGTTGCCTTTGATGTTCTCAGGGTACGTGGGTTTATATAGGAGGAAGAAGTAGGTCGGTGGACGCCCGAGGGGCCCATGAGATAGGGGGCGCGCCTAGTAGGGGGCTGCGCCCTTCGCCCTGGTGGCTTCCTCGATTGCTTCTTGACTTGCGCTCCAAGTCCTCTAGATCACGTTCGTTCTAAAAATCATGCTCCCGAATGTTTCATTCCGTTTGGACTCTGTTTGATATTCCTTTTCTTCTAAACACAAAAATAGGCAAAAAAACAACAATACGGGCTGGGCCTCCGGTTAGTAGGTTAGTCCCAAAAATGATATAAAAGTGTAAAGTAAAGCCCATAAACATCCAAAACGGGTAATATAATATCATGGAACAATCAAAATTATAGATACGTTGGAGACGTATCAAGCATCCCCATGGTTAATTCCTGCTCGTCCTCGAGTAGGTAAATGATAAAAATAGAATTTTTGATGTGGAATGCTACCTAGCATAATTCTCAATGTAATTTTCTTTATTGTGGCATGAATGTTCAGATCCAAATGATTCAAACTAAAAGTTCATATTGACATAAGAAATAGTAATACTTCAAGCATACTAATCAAAGCAATCATGTCTTCTCAAAATAGCATGGCTAAAGAAAGTTCATCCCTACAAAATCATATAATTAGGCTATGTTTCATTTTCATCACACAAAATACTCCCATCAAGAACAATCCCGGTTTCAGCCAAGCAATTGGTTTATACTTTTTAACGCGCTTCAGCCTTTTTCAACTCTCATGCAATACATGAGATTGAGCCATGGATATAGCACTATGATTGGAATAGAATATGATGATGGAGATTGTGTGGAGAAGACAAAAAAAGGAGGAAGTCTCACATTGATGAGGCTAATCAACGGGCTATGGAGATGCCCATCAATTGATGTCAACATGAGGAGTAGGGATTGCCATGCAACGGATGCACTAGAGCTATAAATGTATGAAAGCTCAACAAAAGAAACTAGTGGGTGTGCATCCAAATTGCTTGCTCACGAAGACCTAGGGCATTTTGAGGAAGCCCATCATAGGAATATACAAGCCAAGTTCTATAATGAAAAATTCCCACTAGTATATGAAAGTGACAACATATGAGACTCGCTATATGAAGAACATGGTGCTACTTTGAAGCACAAGTGTGGAAAAAGAGATAGTAACATTGCCCCCTTTTTATTTTATTTTTTTTCTTTTTCTTTTTTTCTTTGGGCCTTTCTTTTTTTTTTTAGCCTTTCTTCTTTTTTTTCTTTTTTTTTCTTTGGCCTTTCTTCTTTTTTTTTCTTTTTTT
>NC_041391.1:256703183-256796283 GCF_002162155.2 Triticum dicoccoides
TTCTTTGGCCTTTCTTTTTTTCTCTTTTTGGCCTTTCTTTTTTTCTTTGGCCTTTCTGTTTTTTATTTTTTTATTTGGGGATAATGCTCTAATAATGACGATCATCACACTTCTATTTATTTACAACTCATGAATTACAACCGAAAACTAGAACAAGATATGACTCTATATGAATGCCGCCGGCGGTGTACCGGGATGGGCAATGAATCAAGAGTGAAATGTATGAAAATTTATGCATGGTGGATTTTGCCACGAATACGATGTCAACTACATGATCATGCAAGGCAATATGACAATGATAATGTTTGTCATGTTGATGAACAAAACGGTGGAAAGTTGCATGGCAATATATCTCGGAATGGCTATGGAGATGCCATAGTAGGTAGGTATGGTGGATGTTTTGAGGAAGATATAAGGCGATTTATGTGTGATAGAGCGTATCGTATCATGGGGTTTGGATGCACCTGCGAAGTTTGCACCAACTCTCAAGGTGAGAAAGGGCAATGCACGGTACCGAAGAGGCTAGCAATGATGGAATGGTAAAAGTGCGTATAATCCATGGACTCAACATTAGTCATAAAGAACTCATATACTTATTGCAAAAGTTTTATTAGCATTTGAAGCAAAGTACTACTATGCATGCTCCTAGGGGGGAGGTTGGTAGGAGTTAACCATCGCGCGCGCCCGACCTGCACTCAAGGGAAGGCAATCAAAAGAGCACCCTATGCAATAAATTTGTTACACAACTTTTACCATACGTGCGTGTTACGGGACTTGCCAACTTCAACACAAGAATTATTTAAATTCATAATCAGCCAACTAGCATGACTCTAATATCACTACCTCCATATCTCAAAACAATTATCAAGTATCAAACTGATCATAGCATCCAATTCATTTCCTATGATAGTTTTTATTATACCCAACATGGATGCTCATCATTCTAGGACCAATTTTATAACCATAGCAAATACCATGCTGTTCTAAAAGACTCTCAAAATAATATAAGTTAAGCATGACAGATCAACAATTTCTTCAAAATTAAGCCGCCGCCGTGCTCTAAAGGATATAAGTGAAGCACTAGAGCAAAAACTATCTAGCTCAAAAGATATAAGTGAAGCACATAGAGTATTCTAATAAATTCTAATCAAGTGGGATTCTCCCAAAAGGTGTATACAGAAAGGATGATTGTGGAAAACTAAAAATCAAAGAATAATATCATATAAGACGCTCCAAGCAAAACACATATCATGTGGCGAATAAAAATATAGCTCCAAGTAAAGTTACTGATAAACGAAGACGAAAGAGGGGATGCCTTCCGGGGGCATCCCCAAGCTTAGGCTTTTGGCTATTCTTGAATATCTTGGTGTGCCATGGGCATCCCCAAGCTTAGGATTTTGCCACTCCTTGTTCCATAGTCCATCAAATCTTCACCCAAAACATGAAAACTTCACAACACAAAACTCAACAGGAAATCTCATAAGCTCCGTTAGTGAAAGAAAGAAAAACCACCACATAAGGTACTGTAATGAACTCATTCTTTATTTATATTGGCGTTAAACCTAATGTATTTCAAGTTCTGTATGGTTCATACCACTTAATACTAGCCATAGATGCATCAAAATAAGCAAACAACACACGAGAAACAGAATCTATCAAAAACAGAATAGTCTGTAGCAATCTGTAACTCTCTAATACTTCTGGAACACTAAAACTCCTACCAAAATAGGAAGTCCTTGGAAATTTGTCTAGTGATCTACAGCAAAAAGAATCAACACAAAATCACGTTTCTATGAATTACTAAAACTATTTTCATGCGCGCAAAGTTTCTGTTTTTTAGCAGAATCAAATTAACTATCACCATAGGTTATCCTATAGGTTCTACTTGGCACAAACACTAATTAAAACATAAAAACACATCTAAACAGAAGGTAGATGCAAAATTATTACTAAACAGAAGCAAAAAAAAACACAAATAAAATAGTGTTGCCTCGCAACTAGCGCTATCGTTTAACGCGCCTAGCTAGGCATTGAGATTTCAATGATGCTCACATGAAAGACAAGAATTGAAGCATAAAGAGAGCATCATAAAACATGTGACAAACACACTTAAGTCTAACATACTTCCTATTCATAGGTTTTTTATAAGAAAACAAATTATCAAGGCAAGCAAAAACTAGCATATGCAAGGAAGAAGATGATAGCAATCTCAACATGAAGAGAGGTAATTTAGTAACATGAAAATTTCTACAACCATAATTTCCTCTCTCATAAGAATTACATGTAGGATCATAAGCAAATTCAACAAAACAGCTATCACATAACATATTCTCAACATGATCCTTATGCATGCAAAGTTGACACTCTTCCAAGATAGTGGGATTAACATTAACTAAAGTCATGACCTCTCTAAACCCACTTTTATCAAAAATATCATAAGATTGAATATACTCCAAATATGTGGGATCTAAAGTTGACACTCTTCCAAACCCACTTTCAATATTATTGCAAACACTATTATCAATCTCATATTCATCTTGGGGCTTAAATTTTTTTTCATGATTATAAGAAGAATCACCCAATCATGATCATTGCAACAAGTAGTAGACATAGCAAAACTAGCATCCCCAAGCTTATGGTTTTGCATATTATTAGCACAATTGACATCAAGAGAATTTATAGTAAAATAATTGCAATCATGCTTTTTATTCAGGGAGTTATCGTGAATCTCTACATAAATTTCTTCATCATTATTTTCAGATTCACAAATTTCAAGCAAAGCTTCATAAAGATAATCTAGTGCACAAAACTCACTAGCAATCGGTTCATCATAATTGGATCTCATAAAAAGATTAGCGAGCGGATGAGGATCCATAGATCTTAGGTTCTCTGTTTAGCAATAAATAAACAACTATTCCAACCAAATGAGCAAACGAGCCAAGTAAGACATCAAAGCAAACGAAATGACGAATAAAAGAAGGGCGAATAAAACGGCAAGGGTGAAGTGGGGGAGAGGAAAATGAGAGGAAAATGGCAAATAATGTAAATGCGAGGGAGATGAGTTTGTGATGGGTACTTGGTATGTCTTGACTTGAGCGAAGACCTCCCCAGCAACGGCGCCAGAAATCCTTCTTGCTACGTCTTGAGCTTGCGTTGGTTTTCCTTGAAGAGGAAAGGGTGATGCAGCAATAGTAGCGTAAGTATTTCCCTCAGTTTTTGAGAACCAAGGTATCAATCCAGTAGGAGGCTCCTCAAAAGTCCCACGCATCTACACAAACAAACAAGAACTCGCAACCAACATAGTAAAGGGGTTGTCAATCCCTTCACGGCCACTTGCGAAAGTGAGATCTGATAGAGATAATATGATAAGATAAGTATATTTTTGGTATTTTATAATATAGATTGGAAAAGTAAAGATGCAAATAAAAGTATATTGAAAGCTTACATGATAAAAGATAGACCCGGGGGCCATAGGTTTCACTAGTGGCTTCTCTCAAGATAGCATAAGTATTACGGTGGGTGAACAAATTATTGTCAAGCAATTGATAGAAATTCGAATGATTATGAGATTATCTAGGCATGATCATGTATATAGGCATCATGTCCGTGACAAGTAGACCGACTCCTGCCTGCATCTACTACTATTACTCCACACATCGACCGCTATCCAGCATGCATCTAGAGTATTAAGTTCATAAAGAACAGAGTAACGCATTAAGAAAGATGACATGATGTAGAGGGATAAACTCATGCAATATGATATAAACCCCATCTTTTTATCCTCGATGGCAACATTACAATACGTGCCTTGCTGCCCCTGCTGTCACTGGGAAAGGATACCACAAGATTGAACCCAGAGCTAACCACTTCTCCCATTGCAAGAAAGATCAATCTAGTAGGCCAAACCAAACTGATAATTTGAAGAGACTTGCAAAGATAACTTAATCACACATAAAAGAATTCAGTGGAGATTCAAAAATTTCAAATAGATAAACTTGATCATAAACCCACAATTAATCGGATCTCGACAAACACACCGCAAAAAGAGTTACATCGAATGGATCTCCAAGAAGATCAAGGAGAACATGGTATTGAGATCCAAAAAGAGAGAGGAAGCCATCTAGCTAATAACTATGGACCCGAAGGTCTGTGGTAAACTACTCACAACTCATCGGAGAGGCTATGGTGTTGACGTATAAGCCCTCCGGTGTTGATTCCCCCTCCGGCGGAGCGCCGACGAAGGCTCCAATATGGGATCTCGCGGATACAGAAGGTTACGGTGGTGGAAATAGTTTTTTGTGGTCGCCTTTGATGTTCTCAGGGTACGTGGGTTTATATAGGAGGAAGAAGTAGGTCGGTTGACGCCCGAGGGGCCCACGAGATAGGGGGCACGCCCAGTAGGGGGTGTACCCTCCACCCTCGTGGCTTCCTCGATTGCTTCTTGACTTGCACTCCAAGTCCTCTGGCTCATGTTCGTTCCAAAAATCACGCTCCCGAAGGTTTCATTCCGTTTGAACACCGTTTGATATTCCTTTTCTTCGAAACACTGAAATAGGCAAAAAAAACAGCAATACGGGCTAGGCCTCCGGTTAGTAGGTTAGTCCCAAAAATGATATAAAAGTGTAAAGTAAAGCCCATAAACATCCGAAATAGGTAATATAATAGCATGGAACAATCAAAAATTATAGATACATTGGAGACGTATCAGCATCATCACAATTAGCAGAAATACAGAGTGTTCCCTGCATGCGGAAGAATATGTGGCGGCTCTAGCAGCCGAACCACTGACCGGCCTCTCCAACCCAAGTAACTATTTGGTCGTCGAGACCAAAGACACGGCTAGACGTGTTCGGCGCACCACTATTTGTAGCAGCCCAGATAAACTTGAGCTTGTGTAACGGCTATGCCCCCATATGTGGTGCTAGGGGATGCCCGCATGAAAAGAATCCATAGTTCGGCTGGATATTTACACTAAAGAAATTGAATTTTCACGGTTCATTAAGTTTAACCAACATTACGCACGATCACAAAAGATTATTGAACCTAAGTTTTTATTTCTTTTTAAAGATGACTATCGTGCTATACCCTTCCAGGATACGTCACAACGGAGACAAAGGTGCAGACGTGTAGCAGGGACTCGTTCTAAGGTTTCTTTTTAGATTAAGACCCTGTGTAAACCTTTTTTATTGTCTCTTGTTGGCTCACACCCTCCTAGTACTTAAAACGACAAAGAGGGATACCGGCGTTATTGGCAAACTTATTATTCGCCGATCTAAAAGGGACGTTACAAGGGCAGCATCCAATGTGTTTTTGGGGTTTATGCCCTTACCACAGCTTCTCTTTCGTCATGCCGAATTTATGCACGTACCCGGAAATTCAGGGATCGTTATCGAGGGCGGTACTCGGCCCAGTATATGTTGTAAAGTCCGAATACCTTCGGGAGTGTTCGGCGTCGCGAGTTTGGCCTTATATGCATCAGCGCCGAATCATGTCTTTGGTCAATAGTTGGGTTTTCCCGGCTCCCGTGTTTTGCTACATTACGTGCCGCTCTATCGGCTAAGGTGGCACTGGGAGAACTACTGCGATAATGCCCTGGTTCATCTGGATGAGCACCTCAATAGAGAAAGCCGAAAACTGACTGTCATGATAAAGCGAGAGACTAGTCAACGACTCGATGACCCAACGGAATCTTCACGATTCCTCCGCATTAATGAAGGACCGGTTTCCCGGTCACGTATGTCCACGCAATGTATTCTGGTGAGCGCGGACATATATAGCAGGGGCTATATAGTAGCCCCACCGTCAAACTCCTATGGCTAAGTGAAAGTGTTAAAGCTATATAGTTCGACTGCCTTGTTCTCCGCGCTATCCCTCCTTAACGGACCAAGACGTTGGATCAAGTGTGATTACGCGCTTTGCCGAACACCCCCGCATTATATGCATGGGGGTTGAAGCCGACGACTACAAACTTTCAGGTTATATACATACATATATAAACGGTCACACAGGAGGCACTACAATACTTTATGGGGAAAAATATAAATATAGCCTTTATTATCAAAAGCATTTTTTTACAATCAAGATACATGTCAATGCAACATGGTATTCTTTGAGCACTGAGCCTCTATTAAACGAGCACCTTCTAGGACTTCTTCAAAATAGTTCTCGGGCGAGTCCTGACCCCCGGGCGGACCCCTGGTTGCAATATCAGTGGCCTCCATCTTCGCCCAATATGTCTTAACACGGGCAAGAGCCATCCGCGCACCCTCTATGCACGCCGACCTCTTGTCAGTGTTGATATGCGGCACAGCACGAAGAAATTGTTGCACCAAACAAAAATAACTACCCGGGCTCGGCTCCTTCAGCCATAGATGATCCATGACAGCCTTCATGGCAAGCCCAGACAACCTATGGAGCTCGGCCCACTCGGCCATTTGCTCATTCAAATGCAGCGGATGCTTTGGAGCACTGAACTGCGACCAGAGCAATCTTTCCACCTCATGATATTTCCGATCTTTGAAATACTCCATTGCATCAACAACACTCTTTGCTAAATCTAAGTATACGTCTGTAGAACTCCACAATTGATCAAGAGGGTCATATTTCGAATCGCTGAAATTCGATCGCAAGAAAAAGGGCTTCCTAGCCGTGATATCACCGGCTTACCGAAGCTCCTCCCGCGCCGCTCTGATTTCAGAGCGAGTTTCCTTTGCTGCTTGCAAGACCATCTCTAGGTCAGCCGTTTTTGTTTGGTTTTCCCTTTTGAGAAGCTCATATAGGCTGGCGGCATTTTGTAGCTCAATAGCCATGTTGGCTATTTTTTCCTCACTTTGGCGATGAGCAGCCTGTTCGCCTTTTAATTCTTCGACTGCCTTTAGGGTGGCCGCATCACTTCTCCTGGCTTGCTCCTTGGCTCGGGCAAGTTCTACCCGAAGGGTCTCCACGGCGGCAGCTCCATCTGCAGTCAAAGCATACTATAAATAATAGCATCATGCTCTTCTTAATATTTGCTGACCACCCAAATATACATGCCCTGTGCCTCGTCAAGCCGCTTGTTCACAAGCATGATGTCTGCATCCTCCATGTCAAGTTGCCACCTCAATTCGACATATTCAGCAGTCCGTTCAGCCGCCGGATTAGGAGCTGCCTGCGCATGAAAGTAGCGCTATCATTACCTGAGGCTATGATCCTCTGCTCGCCTCGTCTGGCCGGCAACAAGAGTCTCAGGGGCTACTATCTATACAAAGCACACCTTCCGTGTGCGGTACAGTCAAAAATACATATATCACTTTGCGTACCACAAAGCCTCTTAGCAGGCTCGTAAAAGCTTCATTCAACCCGCTTTTTGCGGATGAAATCCTCTCAACCACCGTACCCATCAAGGTACGATGTGCCTTGGAGATAGCCGCTTGCTCCAGAAGACCCATCAATGTGCCCGGTTGCACACCGGACAATCCCGGGCTTTTCCTATTGGTCTCCTTAGGTGCCAAGAACTCCAGACTTCGGCAGCCGAAGAGTTACCCTCTGGCCTTTGCGGATCAGAAGAGATCCTCCGGGACGACACCTCAGGGTCGTCCGCCTCATGAGGTGGGGAAGCAGGGGGAGGCGTTTCACTCTCCATCATCTCCGAAAGAAGATCCCCTGAGGACGATCATTGTTGAGAAGGGCTATGAGCCGAACTGGAAAACATATGTCTCGGTTGTTATTCTCAGGAAAAGAGAAGGGCATGCTTACTAAAGTGCCTTTGTTCACTTACAGCTTGGTTGATGGCTGGCCCCCTTGTAGGTGTTGTGCGGTAAGGGTGCCCTCCGGGGCAGGGCCCCTTGGGGAAGGTTTCTTCCCTCGTTTGGAGACCTCCGTTTCCAAGTCTTCAGGGGCGGTCCTTTTCTTCCTGTGGGGAGAGGGGATTCTAGATTCTCCTCCTCAATCATCCTGAAACTTGGGGGCACTAGTTCCCCTGGTTAGAATGCGTAATGTACCTCCAGCATGAAACCCGCTTTTGTCTTCCCTATTCCTCCCCTCGTTCTCCCCCGATGGCACTTGATAAGGTGCGCGAGCTAGCATCCTGGTTAGTACAGGATCCGACGAGCCCTCGGGAAGAGGGGCCGAACACCTGATCCTCTCCGCCTTTCTTATCCAGTCCTGGCCAAGGGTGATTTTTTAGAACAATGTTGTGACAAATATAATGACAACATGTTCGGTCGCGGAGTAACTTACTTGGGTATATGGACGGTTGCAGTTGAGACCCGCATCCTCTATTGTGTCCGGACACTTTACTCGTGATCCGAAGAGTAATCGATACATCCCTTTGAGCGTCACGCCAAAGAAGTGTTGAATGGTTCGCGGTCCATCCGGGTTGTACTCCCACATATGGAGAGATCGACATTGGCATGGCAGGACCCGACGAACTAACATTACTTGAATTACTTTGACGAGACTGATATCCCTCTTGAGGAGATCTCGGAGGCGGCTTTGCAATGTCAGCACGTCATTAACTGGTCCCCAGTCCAGCCCCTTCTTGACCCATGATGACAGTTGTGGCGGAGGGACAGAGCGAAAGGCTGGGGCGGCTACCCACTTTGTACCTCGGGGTGCTATGGTGTAAAACCACTCCCGTTGCCATAGGTCGGACACCTCCAGGAAGGAACCCTTTGGCCATAAGGCATCGGCACCTTTTCTTATTATAGCGCCTCCGCACTCCGCGTGTTGCCCGTCGATCATCTTCGGCTTCACATTGAAGGTCTTGAGCCATAAGCCGAAGTGTGGGGTTGAAGTGGAAGGCCTCACACACGATGATAAACGAGGAGATGTGAAGGAAGGAATCTGGAGCTAGATCATTAAAATCTAGCCCGTAATAGAACATGAGCCCTCTAATGAATGGATCAAGACTAAAGATTAGCCATCAGAGGAAGTGGGAGATGAAAACGACACTCTTGTTGGGTTTGGGAGTGGGGTTAACCTGCCCTTGAGCAGGTAGCCTATGAAGGATTTCGTCGGTCAGATACCTAGCCTCCCTAAGATTCTTGATTCCCTCTGTGATGGAAGTGGCCATCCACCGGCCTTGAAGGTTGGATCCGGACATGGTTGAATGTCCGGGGTGCTTAGAATGAACCTTGGGTGTTGAACTCGAGGTAGGGGAAGGGAAGGATTGGGCGTGGAAAGAAAAGGACAGGTCTTGACCTCTTTATAAAGAGGGTGAATATCAAGTGTCCTCCGTGTGGCCATTTGGAACTTTCCTAAACCGAGGAGTCATACTAATGGCACGGTTGGGTTACCGATGCCTGTATTGATGTGAATCCTGTGATAAGGGGAACACGATCTCTGCTTCGACAAGACGTGTCAATAAAACCACTTCACGAGACGTGCAGTAGCAGGTTGAGAGAAACGGTTCGTATAATGACCGAGCCGCGGTGTGATGTCACGCTATGAAAAGATGTCAGCAGATTAGATTTGTGGAATATTGTGCTCTCTACGGTGGTACGTGGAATTTGTTTTGCAGTGCCGGACATGATTCATGTGTTCAAAATCTACCTTGGAGTATTCGGAGAAGGAACCCGCCTTGCAATGCCGAAGACAATCTGCGCGCCGGACTCATCGTAATTGAAGCCTGGTTCAGGGGCTACTGAGGGACTCCTGGATTAGGGGGTCCTCGGACAACCGGACTGTTGGACTTTGAAGATACAAGATTGAAGAGTTTGTCCCATGTCCGGGTGGGGCTCTCCCATGCGTGGAAGGCAAGCTTTGCAATTCGGATATGTAGATTTCCTTCTCTGTAACTGACTCTGTGTAACCCTAGCCCCCTCCGGTATCTATATAAACCAGAGGGCTTAGTCCATAGGAGAAGAACAATCATAATCATAGGCTAGCTTCTAGGGTTTAGCCTCTACGATCTCGTGGTAGATCAACTCTTGTAATACTCATATCATCAAGATCAATGAAGCAGGAAGTAGGGTATTACCTTCATAGAGAGGGCCCGAACTTGGGTAAACATTGTGTCCCCCACCTGCTGTTACCATTAGCCTTAGACGCACAGTTCAGGACCCCCTACCCGAGATCCGCCGGTTTTGACACTGACACCTAGACCCATCCATTTTTTTCCGGATGGAGGGAATACATGTCAATATGTCATGCCTTTCTGTTCTTCAGTACCTATTCCATCACTCTGTTGTAGCATGTTTTATAATTAAAGCACCATTCTTCTATACAAGGCATGCAAGAGGAAGAAGACTATGTTAGAATCTGAAGGATTACTAACAAGGCCTTTGCAAAAGATCCAAACGCCAGACAATAATAAACCAACTCCAGTTTTTATAGATACTGCTCCAGCACAGAGAAACCCAAATCCTATTGAGAATAAGCAGATTCCAGTGGCCAAAGAACTAGTCCGCTCCAGTCTAGCAAAAATATGTCAACTCCATTCTAAGAAGTGTGTGCGTATCCTTGCATCATGAAATTTTATAGCATGCTGATCATATTTTCTACATGTTTCTTACCCATCTCTCTTTTGGAAAATAAGCTTAACAGATAGAAGAATTTCTGGACTCGTATCGTCTGTGAGGAAAGATTCTTGCAGGAATTCTGTGTTCTCCTATGCAGATGTAAGTACCTGTTGTATATCACTATGTTTTTACATCAGCATGTATTTTGTTAATCGGCGTGAATCCAACCTTTATCTGATCTAAATTTAGTTGCAGCAGAATGTATGATTAATGGCCACAATGTTGATTTTTGGAAGGAAAACTGCCTGGTAGTTTTGCATCCTGAGCTACATGAGTGTACTATCTCATGTCAGTGGGTTTGAATACTTTGGTTCTGCAGTGGCTTTTGGTGTTTTTTTACTATGTTGTCCTGTCGTATCCCTAGCTCTTACATCATACTCCCTCCGTCCGGATTACATGTCGCAGAAATGGATAAAACTGGATGTATCTAGAACTAAAATATGGCTAGACCCATCCATTTATTTCTGGATGGAGGGAATACATGTCAATATGTCATGCCTTTCTATTCTTTAGTACCTATTCCATCTCTGTTGTAGCATGTTTTATAGTTGAAGCACCATTCTTCTATATAAGGCATGCAAGGGGAAGACGACTATGTTAGAATCTGAAGGGCTACAAACCAGGTCTTTGCAAAAGATACAAATGCCTGGAGATAATAAACCAACTCCATTTTTCATAGATACTGCTCCAGCACAAAGAAACACAACTCCCACTGATAATAAGCAGATTCCAGTGGCCAAAGAACTAGTCCGCTCTAGTCCAGCAAAAGAATGTCAACTCCATTCTAAGAAGCATGTGTGTATCCTTGCATCATGAAATTTTATAGTGTTCTGATCATATTTTCTACATGTTTCTTACCCATCTCTCTTTTAGAAAATAAGGTTAAACAATAGAAGACTTCCTCCATTGGGTTCGTATTCGAGGAAAATATCTTGCGGGAATTCTCTATGCTCCAATGCTAATGTAAGTACCTATTGTATATCACTATTTTTACATCAGCATGTATTTTGTTAATCGGCGTGAATCCAACCTTTATCTGATCTAAAATTAGTTGTAGCAAAATGTTAAAGGCGCCAATGTTCATTTTTGTAAAGAAAGCTGCCTGGTAGTTTTGCATACTGAGCTGCATAAGTGTACTATCTCATATTGTGCACATTACTAAATTGTAGTGCTGCTCTGGTTGCCCATTCATTCATTGTGTCAATGTTTCTTTCGTATTACCTTACCTAGTTGATGATAGTTGTGCGATATTGTGTTAATTTTGTGTAGGATAGTTGCCCAAACGTTCGTTGTGTCAATGTTGCTTTCCTATTATCTGACTTGGCCAATGATAGCAAAGCTAGTGTGTTAATTTGGTGCAGGCTGCTAAAGATAAGAAGACAAACTCTGAAAATAGCAAGGTGAGGGAGTCCTGGACTAGGGGGTGTCCGGACAACCGGACTATCATCGTCCGCCGGACTCCAAGACTACGAAGATACAAGATTGAAGACTCCGTCCCGTGTCCGGATGGGACTTTCCTTGGCGTGGAAGGCAAGCTTGGCGATACGGATATGTAGATCTCCTACCATTGTAACCGACTCTGTGTAACCCTAGCCTTCTCCGTTGTCTATATAAACCGGAGGGCTTTAGTCCATAGGGCACAACATACATTACAACAATCATACCATAGGCTAGCTTTAGGGTTTAGCCTCCTTGATCTCGTGGTAGATCCACTCTTGTACTACCCATATCATCAATATTAATCAAGCAGGACGTAGGGTTTTACCTCCATCAAGAGGGCCCGAACCTGGGTAAAACATCGTGTCCCTTGTCTCCTGTTACCATCCGCCTAGACGCACAGTTCGGGACCCCCTACCCGAGATCCGCCGGTTTTGACACCGACATTGGTGCTTTCATTGAGAGTTCCTCTGTGTCGTCACCGATAGGCTCGATGGCATCTTCAATCAACAACGCTGTCCAGGGTGAGACTTTTCTCCCCGGACAGATCTTCGTATTCGGCGGCTTTGCACTGCGGGCTAATTCACTTGGCCATCTGGAGCAGATCGAAAGCTATGCCCCTGGCTGTCAGGTCAGATTCGGAAGCCTAAACTTCATGGCCGACATCCGCGGGGACTTGATCTTCGACGGGCTCGAGCCACAGCCAAGTGCACCGCACTGTTACGATGGGCATGATCTAGCTCTGCCGCCGAACAGTGCCTTGGTGGCCGCACAAGAATCCGCTCCGGCCCTTAGTCCGGAGCCGATCGCCCAGGTCGAGGACCGGTGGTTGGACACCGCCTCGGGGGCCGCAACTTCTACGGCGATGGAGCCGAACACTAACCTTGTACCTCGCGAAGCTCGTGACTCCGAGGTGCCGGACTCCTTGCCGGACTCCGGACCTCCCACGCCCATGCCAATCGAATCTGATTGGGCGCCGGTTATGGAATTCACCGCCTCGGACATCTTCCAACACTCGCCCTTTGGCGACATACTAAATTCGCTAAAGCATCTCTCGCTATCCGGAGAGTCCTGGCCGGATTATGGCCAGGATGGTTGGGATATGGACGACGAAGAAATTCAGAGCCCACCCACCACCCACTTTGTAGCCACTATCGACGATCTAACCGACATGCTAGACTACCACTCCGAAGACATCGACGCTATGGACGACGATGCCGGAGACGAACAGGAACCAGCGCCTACAGGGCACTGGAAGACCACCTCGTCATACGACATATACATGGTGGACACCCCAAAAGACGGGGACGGCGAAGAAGCAGCGGAGGCAGATTCCTTAAAGAAACAGCCCAAGCGCCGTCGGCAGCGGCGCCGCTCTAAAGCCCGCCATAGCAAGAATGGAGATGCCGGCACAGGAGATAATAATACCCGAGAGAGTGCCGAAGACAATCCCCTCCATCAAGACTCAGCGCAGGAGGATGCAGAAGCAAGCCCTCACGAGAGGGCGACAGACGAAGAGGTCGAGGAATATAACTATACACCTCCCTCCGAAGACGAGGCAAGCCTCAACGACAACGAATTCGTCGTGCCCGAGGATCCCATCGAACAAGAGCGTTTTAAACGCAGGCTTATCGCCATGGCAAATAGCCTAAAGAAAAAGCAGCAGCAGCTTCAAGCTGATCAGGACCTGCTGGTCGATCGATGGACCGAGGTCCTCGCAGTCGAAGAGTATAAACTCGAACGCCCCTCCAAAAGCTACCCAAGACGCAAGTTGCTCCCCCGATTAGAGGAAGAAGCATACATACCTTCATCACCAGCGCACGATACGGCCGACCGACCACCCCGTGGTCGCGACAGAGAGGCATCCAGGCCCTCCACCAAGACCGTACCCCGGCATCACTCCAAAAGTACGAAGCCAAGAGGGAACGCGCCGGACTTGCGAGACGTATTGGAGGACAAAGCAAGGCAATCCAGATCCATCTACAGATCACGTGGGCGCCCCACGACCCACGACGAATACCGTCGCGCCGGATACAATAACCCCGGCCGGGCCGAACACAGCAGACAACGCTCTCTCGAGCTACGTCGCGATATTGCTCAATATAGAGGCGCCGCATACCCGCTATGCTTCACTGACGAAGTAATGGATCATCAAATCCCTGAAGGGTTCAAACCTGTAAACATCGAATCCTACGATGGCACAATAGACCCCGTGGTTTGGATCGAAGATTATATCCTTCACATCCGTATGGCCCGCGGCGACGATCTCCATGCCATCAAGTATCTCCCACTCAAGCTTAAAGGACCAGCTCGGCATTGGCTTAACAGCTTGCCCGCAGAGTCAATTGGGTGTTGGGAAGACCTGGAAGCCGCATTCCTCGACAACTTCCAGGGCACGTATGTGCGGCCACCAGACGCCGATTACCTAAGCCACATAATTCAGCAGCCAGACGAATCGGCCAGACAATTCTGGACACGGTTCTTGACAAAGAAAAACCAAATCGTCGACTGTCCGGATGCAGAGGCCCTCGCAGCCTTCAAACATAACATCCACGACGAGTGGCTAGCCCGGCACCTGGGACAAGAAAAGCCGAAATCCATGGCAGCCCTCACATCATTAATGACCCGCTTTTGCGCGGGAGAGGATAGCTGGCTAGCCCGCAGCAATAACCTCAGTAAAAATTCTGGCAGTCCGGATACTAAGGACCACAATGGCAGGTCGCGTTGAAGCAAAAATAAACGCCGCATTAACGGCGACGACAAGGAGGATACGGCAGTCAACGCTGGATTCCGAGGCTCTAAACCCGGTCAGCGGAAGAAGCCATTCAAAAGAACCACTCCGGGTCTGTCCAATTTGGACCGAATACTCGACCGCTTATGCCAGATACATGGCACCCCTGAAAAGCCAGCTAATCACACCAACAGAGACTGCTGGGTGTTCAAGCAGGCAGGCAAGTTAATTGCCGAAAACAACGACAAGGGGCTAAACAGCGACGACGAGGAAGAGACCCGACCGTCGAACAATAGAGGACAGAAGGGTTTCCCCCCACAAGTGCGGACGGTGAACATGATTTACGCAACCCATATACCCAAGAGGGAGCGGAAGCGTGCACTAAGGGACGTATACGCGATGGAGCCAGTCGCCCCGAAGTTCAATCCATGGTCCTCTTGTCCGATCACTTTCGATCGAAGAGACCATCCGACCAGCATCCGCCATGGCAGATTCGCAGCATTGGTTTTAGACCCAATCGTTGATGGATTTCACCTCACGAGAGTCCTGATGGACGGCGGCAGTAGCCTGAACCTGCTTTATCAGGATACAGTGCGCAAGATGGGCATAGACCCCTCAAGGATTAAACCTACAAAGACAACCTTTAAAGGCGTCATACTAGGTGTGGAGGCCAATTGTACAGGCTCAGTCACAATGGAAGTGGTCTTCGGATCCCCAGATAATTTCCGGAGCGAGGAGTTAATCTTCGACATAGTCCCATTTTGCAGCGGCTATCACGCTCTACTCGGACGAACCGCGTTTGCAAAGTTCAACGCGGTGCCGCATTATGCATACCTCAAGCTCAAGATGCCAGGCCCTCGTGGAGTCATCACGGTCAATGGAAATATGGACCGCTCCCTCCGAACGGAGGAACATACAGCGGCTCTCACGGCAGAAGTAGAGAGCAGCCTTTTAAGGCAATTTTCGAGTCCGGCCGTTAAATGGCTGGATACAGCCAAACGCGCCCGAAGCAGCACCAACCAACACCACCTGGCACGATCCGAGCACGCGTAGCAATGCGGCCCTAACCCCCGCCCTCGCATGATTGCAAGAACAACCCTCCGCATACATCATTACGCTTTGGAGATACCATGGGCGTAGGGGAAGGGGCACGACCACAATGGACCCAGAGTGCGGCTCGACCACACCAGGGGCTCGCAAGTGTGTCACTCTTTCTTATTATTATTTTCCTTCTTTGTATACACAAGACTCCGTTAGCCAGAGGCCCTGTCCGGCGGTGAACCTGCCGAACTCATGATGCAACAGCTGGGGAAGAAAGAATGCGGCGACGAACACTCAGGTGGTCTCAATTACGAGCATTAAATTTGATTATATACACCAAGTCTGCAGCCCATCCCTGGAGGGGGACATGTTTAACTAGTCCAAAACCCTTGCTTACCGCACTATTTGTATCAGTCCGCACTCATAGCAGACTTCCTTTAATAAATGATGCAGCACTTTTTTGCCTGTTATTACATATATATGTTCATTACATGACATCTCGCACCCGTATATTTCGATACGGCCTAATACACCAGGGGCTTACGTTCCCCACATTATGGTGTGATAAGTCCGAACACTTTCACAAGTGCGGCACCCCGAACTTATAGCATTATATGAATCGGCTCCGAATCATGACTTGGGTCAATAGTTGGGTTTGCCCGGCTCCCACGTTTTGGTGCCTTCCGTTCCGTTCCGTCGGCTAAGGTGGCACTGGGAGAACCACTGCGATTGCGCCCCGGATGAGCCGGGCGAGCGCCTCAGTGGAGAAAGCTAAAACTGACCGGCATGATAAGGCGAGAGACTGGTCGCTGTTCGAGAGGTCTTTTCGAGTCCTTAAAGACTCACGCCGCTTCGAGCGAAGTTCCGGATAATGTCCGACGAAGGCGTGGATAGCGCCCCGAATTCGGTCTTCCGAATACTAGGGGCTTCGCCGAAATTTAAAATTATAGAATTCTATGGCTAAGTGAGAGTGTTCAAGCATTATAAGTCCGGTTGCCTTGTTCGTTGTGTTGAGCGCCTCCCTAGATGGACCCAAAAATGGGAACAAGAGTGCTCAAGTTATCCCGAACACCCCAGCACTTGCGGCTTGGGGGCTGAAGCCAACGACTTGCCATCTCTCAGATTTTATAAACGGCCGCACAGAAGGTAATATTTTAAATTAAACAAGCGTTGCTTAAAGCGCACATGAACAAAGTTTCAGCGCACAGGATAATACACAACGAGTTCACTCAAAAATTACATCTCTAGGGCATTCGTCCGCAATGTCGCGGGCTCCCTTCAGGACAGTTTTATAATACATTTCGGGCGTACGATACTCCTTGCCCGGTGGCAGCGGGTCAGTAAGAAGCCTCTCCGCATCCAGCCTGCCCCAGTGCACCTTTGTGCGCGCAAGGGCCCGACGAGCACCTTCAATACAGGCGGAGCGCTTGATGACCTCCACCCAGGGGCACGCATCCACCAGCCGCCGCACGAGGCCGAAGTAGCTCCCAGGCATGGCCTGTCCAGGCCACAGCCGGACTATAAGGCCCTTCATGGCCTCCTCAGCTACCTTGTGGAGTTCGACCAGCTGCTTCAGCTGGTCGCTTGGGGGCACCGGATGGCCGGCCTCAGCGTACTGAGACCAGAAGAACTTCTCTGTTGAGCTCCCCTCCTCGCCACGGTAGAATGCGGTGGCATCGGACACACTACGCGGCAGATCTGCAAACGCCCCTAGAGAGCTTCGAATGCGGGTAAGTGTCAGGTAGTTTACATTAACATGCTTGCTTTGCATGAAAAATGCCTTACCCACCGCTATCTTCTTCACATCTTCAACCTCCTGAAGGGCCTTACGGGCCTCGGCCTTAGTAGACTTGGCACTTTCGAGAGCCGAGGCAAGCTCGGACTCTCGAGTCTTGGAGTCGCGCTCCTAGCTCTCATGCTTCTCCATGAGAGCCTGGAGATCTTTGCGCACTTCCGCCACCTGTGCCTCCTGCTTTTCTCGCTCTGCCCGTTCCGCGGCCGCACTGCATTCGGCCGCGGACACAGCCTCCTTCAGGGCTGCCACCTCGTTTGTGGCCCCTACAATACCCATATTATCCTTGTTAATTTTATTGCAACCAAAATCCTTTTCTGTAAGGTAACAATTCAAAGTGGTGCTACTCACCTTCTTTGTCCTCGAGATGCCTCTTGGCATGGCCGAGCTCTCGCTCGGACCGCTCGAGATCTTGCTTTAATGTACCAACCTCCGCAGTCAGTGCGGCAGAGGTCAGCAGCAAAGCCTCCTCCTGATGGGTTCCTTTCTGGGATCCCACCTCGGCGTCCTCATCGGCGCGGGGGGTAGAGGCAGTCGGAAGTGAATCCACATCCGACGGGGCCAACGACCCGCTCGATGAAGCGGGGAGATCATCATCGGCCGGACTGCGGGCAGTATGCGGCATTAGTAGGACACTATGTGGCACGACAGAAATTGCATATCAGGGATCCGGATACTTACGATCTCGCCGGAGGCCTGGCCCTTGAAGGCCACTCCTCGTCGCCAACGTTGGTGTTGGCGGAGCTGTTCGGGGGAATAGTTCTCCCCCTCTTAGACCCTTCGGCCTCCCCTGTTGGGGAAGCCTTCCTATTCCTCTCTCCCTCCTCCGGGAGAGAGTCTTCTTCCTCCTCCTCATCTTCGGGGGAGGAGTCCGCCTCGTCGTCGGACGCCTGATTACGGGAACTCTTTCGAGTGCCCATTGCCACCGTCTTGGCCTTCTTCTCCGGCACCACGTGCGGTGCCGGAACCAGCAGCCCCGCTAGATGGGCATCCACTGGGTCTTCTGGCATGGGAGCCGGGCAGATGAGCTGCTCGGCCTTCTTCATCCATTCCTGTCAAAGGAAAAGGGAGATTGAAACCCTCTTAGAATCAATCTATTTACAACAAGTGTCCCGTAAAGGGGTAGAATCACTTACCTCGTCAGCCGGATGCTGCGAGTGAAATCCGCGATCTTCCGTCGCGGATGCGGGGGCTTCGGCGCCCTTAAACAGCACCCTCCAGGCTCCTTCGTACGTCGTGTCGAAGAGCCCGCTTAGCGCCTGGTGCTGTTCTGGATCGAACTCCCACAGATTGAATGCCCGTTCTTGGCATGGGAGGATCCGGCGGACGAGCATGACTTGGACCACGTCAACGAGCCTGAGCTTCTTGTTCACCAGCTTCCGGATACAGCCTCGGAGTCCCGTCAGCTCCTTCGGATTACCCCACAACAAGCCCTTCTCTTTCCAGGAGGTGAGCTGCGTAGGGATACCAGATCTAAACTCGGGGGCCGCCGCCCATGTAGGGTCGCGCGGCTCGGTGATATAGTACCACCCCGATTGCCACCCCTTGACGGAGTCCACGAAGGCCCCTTCGAACCAGAGGACGTTGGGCATCTTGACCAACATGGTGCCTCCGCACTCCGCTTGCGTGCCCTTCACTACCTTCGGCTTGACGTTGAAGGTCTTGAGCCACAAGCCAAAGTGGGGCTGGATGCAGAGGAGGGCCTCACACACGATGATGAACGCCGAGATGTTGAGGAGGAAGTTCGGCGCCAGATCGTGGAAATCCAGGCCGTAGTAGAACATGAGCCCCCGGACAAAGGCGTGAAGTGGAAAGCCCAGTCCGCGGAGGAAGTTGGGAAGGAAATCGACCCTCTCATGGGGCCCGGGGGTAGGGATGAGCTGCCAGACGATGCGCGATATCGCCGGAAAGGTATCCGGTGCTGCGTAGCTTGGTGATGTGCTCCTCCTTGACGGTGGAAGCCAACCATTTGCCTCCCCCTCCGGACATGGTCGGGGAAGGTTAAGACGAGATGCGCGAGCTTGGGCGTTGGAGCTTGAGTGCGCGAAGATGGATAAGCAAAGGAGGAAGAAGGCGTGGGTGAAAAGGTGAATCCTTATCCCTTATATATAGGCGGGCGAAGACTATGCGCCCCACACCAGCCTGGTAAAACTCGCTTATCTCCCAAGCGCCACCATCAATGGCGCGGTTGGGTTACCCACGTCCGTATTGATGAGAATCCCGGAATAAGGGGAACACGATCTCTGCTTCGACAAGACGTGCCAAGGAAACTGCTTCGCTAAACGTGCTGAGGTGGTATAATAAAAAACGATTCAAGTAAAGGCTTGGTAGCAGTGTGATGTCATGCCGCAAAATACGTCAGCAGATTGGACTTGTGTACATTTTATTCTCTCTACAGTGGAATGTGGAATTTATTTTGCAGAGCCGGACACTATCCTGGTGTTCATGATCTTCTCTGGATTATTCAAAGGAGGAACCCGCCTTGCGATGCCGAACATTACATGCGCCGGACTTATCGTCATTGATGCCTGGTTCAGGGGCTACTGAGGGAGTCCTGGACTAGGGGGTGTCCGGACAGCCGGACTATCATCGTCCGCCGGACTCCAAGACTACGAAGATACAAGATGGAAGACTCCGTCCCATGTCCTGATGGGACTTTCCTTGGCGTGGAAGGCAAGCTTGGCGATACGGATATGTAGATCTCCTACCATTGTAACCGACTCTGTGTAACCCTAGCCTTCTCCCGTGTCTATATAAACCGGAGGGCTTTAGTCCGTAGGACACAACATACATTACAACAATCATACCATAGGCTAGCTTTAGGGTTTAGCCTCCTTGATCTCGTGGTAGATCCACTCTTGTACTACCCATATCATCAATATTAATCAAGCAGGACGTAGGGTTTTACCTCCATCAAGAGGGCCCGAACCTGGGTAAAACATCGTGTCCCTTGTCTCCTGTTACCATCCGCCTAGACGCACAGTTTGGGACCCCCTACCCGAGATCCGCCGGTTTTGACACCGACACAAGGAAACCCCATTGTTTCTTTCCAATAAATCTAGGCCAGGTAATATGTCAATAACTCATGATTAATCTGTTTGGTTCCCCTCCTACTTTATGTTAGGATGCAGTGGTCGAGACATTCTCCACTATCAATAGTACAAGCCTGCCAAAATCGCCATCTAAATCTGTTTAGTATCCTCTGTCTCGAATGCAACAAAAAAATGTATGTTTCTGAACCAATTAATGGCTGAAGCAATGATGGAAATGGTGGAGGAATCAGAGGTGCAGAGTCGTGCGACACAACAACTGATCAATGTTTTCAGAGACAGTGTAGCAAAGCAGCAAGAACTTGCCCACATGCTTATGGGCATCATCTGAGGTTGCAGATTGTGACATGTAGATCGTTAGGTTCTGTTCATTTATTTGCACTAGCATCAATCTTTGAGTGCCTAGTGGATGTAATTTCCTGTAATATATGCTGGATGTGCAACGTTTTTCCCTGTATGTCGTACCTTTGCTTGATCGGTTTTGGACCTGTGCATAATTGCTCATCGTAATGGGCTCAAATTATCTAATTTGGCCTAAAGACATGTACGAACTTTAGTGGGCCCATTAAGTTAATGAGCCGTTACTAGGCCGAAAGTTAATGGTCGGCCCTCTTACCTCCCAGGTTGGTAACAGGACGACATCGAAGCGGGCAACAGGTGGGCCCAATTGATTTCACGGGCCATTAACAAGGTTTACTAAGTTTGGGCTACATATGGCCCAACTATACTGTGGGCCTTTAGCAGGCCGAAAGAGAGAGCAGGCTTGTACTGCACCATGAAGAGCATGGGCCGCAAAGAGGCCGAAATTCAGGTCGTATTGTAAATGGCCCAACTGTGTTGTGGGCCTTTAGCAGGCCAAAAGAGAAATCGGGCTGGTATTGGACCATGAAGGGCATGTGCCGTTAAAAGGCCAAAACTCAGGTCCGACTACAAATTGCCCAACTCATTTATGGTCCGTTAACAGGCCGAAAGGCACATTGGGCCGGAAATTGGCCCAACACTTAAATGGGTCGCTAAAGGCCGAAACTCATATCCGACTACAAACGGCCCAACTGATTTATGGGCCGTCAACAGGCTGAAAGACACATCGGGCCGGAAATTAGCCCAACATTTAAATGGGTCGCTAAAAGGCCGAAAGATGTACATCCTAAAAATTGGCCCATCATTGAATGGGCCGTTAACAGGCCAAAATCTCATCAGGCTGATATTGAGCCCAAATATATAGCGGGCTGTTAACAGGCTCGAACTGACGATGGGCTGCAATGGTGTCAAATCTTTAACGGGGTTTTGACGGGCCGAATGGGCACATCTCGTATGGGTCGTGTGCTTAAATGGACCTAACACAAGTAGGCCTTATATGGGCCGTCCTGCTAATTTTCACTGGGCCGACCTTTTTCACCGGATGGGCCACTGTTGGGCCATGCCACTTGTCGACCTATCGTAGGCGCCTCATTTCCAATGAATGGATGACATCTGTCCCAACGGTGAGGCAACACGTGTTTCCTCCAGCCAATGATGATTTTACACGTGGAACATCCCCATAGGTCCGGGCTGTTCATGGGTTATCAGATCCAAAACTGTGACAGCCTGATTTTTGTCCCATTCTTTTTCTTTTGTTTTTCCGAGGTTTTTGCTTGAGTTTTGTTTTTCCGTGGCTTTGTGGTCTGGAAACTGAAGAAAATGCCCTCTTATTTTGCTTCCAGAGTGGCTTGTCATTCCCAAATCCTTCCCTAGATCCCGTCATTTTCATCCTAGCCCAAATCCCAATATTCTTTTTATTGGGAATATACCTTTTCTATTAAAGGAATAACTCAAATTGCCTTATGTTGTGAAGAAACCTATAATTCCATCACTCCTAAAATTCCCAAATAATTCTCATAAATTGTTTGGGTCATATCTTGATCAAATATGGCAAAACTTTTCATAGCCATGTTCAATAATAATTCCCCAATAATTATTCTTCCTTTCTGCCCTAAATGGCACTTTGAGAAGGAAGTGTCATTTATATTTTTCCTAGTGGCTCCCAAACTTTTTGGGCATGTTTATATGTCCAAATAATTGCCTCATGCACAAGTTCAACATTATTTGCCTAGCCAATCTTCCTTAGTGAATTTTCAAAGTTGATGTCAGACAGAAGAATTTGTGAAGGAAGTACTAGCTAGGAGTATCCAAATGAGATGAACTTTTGCACCCTCCTTAATGTGCTCATATTAATCCCCTCCACCCATTTGCAGCCCCATCCAATCATCTATGTGAGCATAGGAGAAAATCTTTGATTCTGGCAATATTTTCAGGTTGTGAAGCAAGTGCATTTTGTATTGCTTCAAAAATCCTGATACTTTACCAGATCATTACTCTACCCATAAAACCTCTCTCCACACAATCTGGAATCATTTAATTGATCCATTTGATCACCATAATTATTCCAAGTTTCTGGACAGAAATGATGTTTGTGAAGCAAGTGCCATTTTGGCTTGTCCATTTGGCATGAGATTTTTATAGTTTCTTTATATGTCCATATCACGAGGATTTACCAAGTTGCATCCCATTCCATCACCCCATGTCAAAGCACCATCATGATCTAGTTTCTGGACCATTTTGGTCAGTTGTGAAGCAACTGCAGTAAATCTTGGTCCATTTCCCCTCAAAACCTCCAGGATCATAGTCCATCTATAGCTAAACACCCCAGACAAGTTATTTGGCTTCAAGCAATTCCCTGTTGATCACCAGTGCACGGCTAAGTTTACTGCAGTAAACTTCAGAGCTCCATTCCAACACAACCACAGTGCCTTAGATCAAGCCAATGGCCCATTAATGCTCTATGTTGGAAGGACTATCAGCTAGACAACATTTTGGGTGTTGTAGAGCTTTGAATGTGCCATGTCGTGTGGTGACCATGCAGCTGGCATGCCGGTGCACACGCTCTCTGTGTAGTGGATGCGTCCAGTGGCTGTTTGTGTTGGACCCGCTCCTCCTCTCGTCATCTTCGCGCTCGTGAGCGTGTCCAACAGCTGGCCCGTGTCGTCACCGTCCCTCTGGACACATCTCCCTCTCCCAAAGCCTCCTCGTCGGTGCTCGTCGCCGCTCGCCCACGGGAGCTCTGTGGTCGGCAGCGCATTAATGGCGCTTGGCCTCTTCCTCTGCGTCCCTCAACCTCTTCTACCCCATGAGCTTCAGCCTTGTGCCTCCCCCGTCGCCTTCCCCGAGCTCATGCACGAGCACACGCGTCCGCGGCACCAGCGACGCCAGCGCGGCTCCCTCTCCCCTTGGCTATTTAAGCAGCCCCAAGGCCTCCCGATCGCCCCAAGCTCTTCGCCTCGCTCCACTACTCCTGCCCAGCCCCTCCATTGAGCTCGAGCAGCTCTCCTCGACTCCCATGGCCACCGTGCCCGCCGTCGGCCTCGGCCTAAATTGGCTCGATGTCGGCCCTCCCCCTCCTTTCTATAGCCACTAGTGAAATCCCTGAGACCTTGCGCTCCTCCCCACCCTCTCGCCTTGTCGCCAGAGGACCGGAGCCCCTCGCCCCAAGCTTAACCGCCATCGGCCGCCCCTCTCGGGTGCCCCTCACCGCGGCCGCCCTTGTCTTCCCCAGCGCCGTCCTTCGCCGGGAACAGGCACGGCTTGTCTATGCCATCCCGCCGGTGCCCTCAGCCGGGCAGGAGATGGCTGGAGCAGCCCGCCCCATCACCTGCAGCATGCCCCTCCAATGCCTCCTCTGTTCCTGTCGGGGGCAGGGAGAGGAGGAAGAAGACAGGAGCTAGGTGGGCCCCCCTGCGAGTGGGACCCCCTGGTCAGTCCCTCACCCATTAACCAG
The DNA here is from genome assembly GCF_002162155.2 of Triticum dicoccoides. NCBI lineage: Eukaryota > Viridiplantae > Streptophyta > Magnoliopsida > Poales > Poaceae > Triticum > Triticum dicoccoides. The sequence goes on from NC_041391.1 coordinate 256,727,548, forward strand.
CCCCGGCCCTGCCTTGCCACGTCACTTAATTGAAGGCGTATTCCCCAAATTACGCTTTCAGTTTTCTGTCTAGGCCCCTGTTTGAAAATATTTTTCTTGCAGATAGGTCCCTGGCAGAAAACACCTCATAACTTTTTAACCATAGCTCCAAATAAGGTGATTCCAAATCCTACTTCTTCGTTTCGTCAAGACCGTTCTGTTGGTCATGATTTCACTATGGTTTGACACTGTTAAAATGACCATTATGCCCTTTCCCTTATTCAGCCCCTCCGAGAGAGTACATTTTCCGGCAATTCGTTCCGCGGGTTTCTCGCACTTTCTCCCGGTGATTTCTTCCACCCCGGGCAAGCCACAATACCCACTTGCTTGATAGTCATGCAGTAGCCATGGTTTTCAACTTGAATCTTTATGAAAAGTTTGCTTGTTGAAAAGATGGTTATTGTTGTTCCGGTGATGTTTAGATTTGCATGTTCACTTTTGTGCTATGTTGTCTTGTACTCTGTTATCATGTTCTACCTGTTAGTATTTCCTTTCATATGTTTATGCTTGCTAGTAGTACATGTTGATTTTGGTGATGGTCATGCTAGTCAGAATGCCATGCTCAGTGGATATGATTTATTGTTGATATGGTGGATAGTTATGTGATACCCTCATGATTATGTTGATATCATGTTCATGCATTTTATCATGGCTCGGCATATTTGCATTCCAGTTAACTGGATTAAATTGAACTTGAAAAAGTATTAGCTGAGTCATGGTGCCGCTGAAACGATGCTGACCAGTGCAACCATGCTTACCGGTATGGGACGGTCCTAAATGTGTCTATTGTCGTACCTCTCACCGGTGCCGCCAACGAGGGAAGGTTATGGGCGCGTGCTACCCTGATCAGGTAGGCGGACATAATCCTTGTGTGCCCGTTTTTGTTGTTATGTGCACATGTCCCCATTTGGGACGGTTTATTGTTTTGGGCCACGACGGTGGTTTGAGGTGTCTTGAGGTAGACACGGGGCCACCCATGACTTAGCCCAGTGGGGAGTGAGTCGGAGTGGCCGGGAGAGTGTCATGGCAGTAGATCGGTTTTGTCGGAACGTCGTTGGTCCAACCGAATGGGAGTACGTGGCCATGGGTTCCGTAGTTTGGGTACAGTGTACTAACCTCTGCAGAGTGTATATTAAATCTATCGATAGCCATGCCCGCGGATAAGGGCCTTGGTCGAAAGTAGGGTACACCATGAGTCAACAGTAATAAGAATAACTTGATTAATGACAACCCGTGGTTGTGATCACCATAAGGATCACGGTTTGAGACCAAGTGTTGGTCGTGGTTGTGATTGCCGTAAGGATCACGGTGGTATCGAGGATACCGAGTCGTTGTATATTCGTGAGGTTGTGCGAGAATCATGGGTAAAGATCAAGCTCCTTGTGGTCATTTAATGTGTCAGGACCCCGACTCGATGTCACACCGATCTAGCCGGTAACACCTCATATCACTTTGCGGCCTCACGCACGGTATCCCCACGGGTGTCGCCTTACCTTTGCCCGGGACCGTTTGCGCCTTTTGGCTCACGTATATGATAGTGTCGCTAGCATCCATATGATAAAGAGCCCGGGCTGACATGACTAGTCGTAAACCCAAAGTGGCACAGACTTACAGGGACAGGCATCCATGACCCAACATCGAACGTGTCGGTCATTAGCGGGTGAATCCAGGCTGTAGCACTGGGCTAGCAGGACTCCGGTAAACCGGGCTGTAGCGGGCTAACAGGACTCCGGTATTCATCGCGTGACATTTCCCCGAAGGGACAGACACAGGAACGAAGAAGGACACATGCCGGCCAGCCTAAGTGTTCCGGAGCAGTAGCAAGCTACCATGGCTCGGTGGAAACACTAGGAGACATTTCCCGGTAAGAGAGGCTACCAAGGATAAACAACTAGGTTGTCAGATCCCACACATACCAAGCATTTCAATAACATACACACAATATGCTCGATATGTGCAACTACAACATGGCATCACAACATGACTCTACGACTCAAATATTTTAATCAATAGGCTCCGAGGAGCGAGATATTACAAACAGGGGTCTCATGACCCAACAATCAGAACATACAAGTCAAAGCACAAGCGGAAGCTATCATGTCTGAGTACAGACATCTATAAATGAAAAGGGCTGAGAAGCCTGACTATTTATCAGATCCTGCCGAGGGCACAAGATCGTAGCTGAGGTATCAAGCTAAACGTCGAAGTCCACGCGGAACTACTAATGAGACTGAAGTCTCTCTGCAAAACATAAAATGGGCAAACGTGAGTACAAATGTACCCAGCAAGACTTACATCAGATCTATCTACATATGCCTCATTATCAACAAAGGGGATGGTGGAGTTTGACTGCAGCAAGCCAGCTTTGACTCGGTGGCTATCCTGAACTACGACTGCAAGTAACTCTTTGAGGTGGCGCACACGAGTCCACATATTCACCATATCAATACACCACTATGGATCCGCTTCCGTCTCCCTACGAGAACGCCATCCATAGCACTCACGCTTATCTTGCGTATTTTAGAGTATCCACTTTCACTTGTCTATGAACTGTACAAGGGGTCCACGTTTCCATATCCGAGGAATCCGGCTATTCGAATAGATGATGTTAACCCTGCAGGGGTGTACTTCTTCACACACGCTCTCGCCACTTACCACCCTGTACACGTCATGTACCTCGGCAACCTTCAAGCGGAAGCCGGGCGAGGGAGTCGGCCACGACCTGACTAACCGAACAAGTCTCTCGTCCAGGTTTATCGCCTATTCGGGTTCCATCCGCAAGGAGATCCGGCCGGGGTGTCGCTCACGGCCCCAAACGATGTGAGCAGGGTTCCCAAGCCCACCAACCGGGTGCCACTTGGTACACCGGGCCACTGTGCCTAGTCTGTCCCAAGCCCACCTGTACCGGGTACCACTTGGTAGACTACTAACACTACCTACAAACACCAGAAACTAGTTGCAACTCCTGGACAGAGATCAAGTTGATTAATAAGTCGAGAGAGCTTGGAGCGCCCGGAGCCCAATGTGTGGTAGTAACTGATCATGGATCACAAACACAGAACTTAGTTCCTGAGGACGGCTGCAATGAGACAACCCACCATGTACTCCTACATGGCCTCTCACCGCTACCTTTATCAAATCGTGTTCACACACTTAGTTCACCCATAGTAGGACAAGTTCACACGCCTCTGATTCATCCCCGATGAATCAGACCTGACTCAACTCTAAGCAGTAGCAGGCATGACAAACAAGCATGAATGAGTAGGCACATCAGGGCTCAAACAACTCCTACTCATGCTAGTGGGTTTCATCTATTTACTGTGGCAATGACAGGTCATGCAAAGGATAAAGGGGTTCAGCTACCGCAGCAAGTAACAAATATGTCGTTGTTGTCCTAATGCAGTAAAAGAGAGCAGGAGCGAGAGAGTGGGATTGTATCGGAATGAACAAGGGGGTTTTGCTTGCCTGGCACTTCTGAAGATAATATAGCTCTCCATTGGTGTCACCGATCACATCGTCGGTACACGTCTATCGAGAGGGGACAAATACCGGCAACACAGAAGGGAACACAATCAATGCAATGCACAATATGATGCATGATCATGACATAGCAAAATGAATGTGTTTTGAGCTAATGCAACTAGCAACAGATTAAATGAAGTTGGTTTGAATACAAGATTCAAATTCAAACTCCATATATGATTATTTAAATGCCCTTTATTTGTTTTGTCCAAAACAGAGGACAAACATTGTTCAAACATGCATGAAAATGGTACAGATGGATTCCTTGAATTTTTCTGATAATTTTTCATATATAAATTATTTAGTTTGGAGTTACGGTTAATTTTCTATGATTTATAGAAGTTTTAGCTATTTTCTGAAATTATTAAATCATTTAAGATTATTTAAATTCCAGAAAATACTTATTGCGTCAGCCTGACATCATCATGACGTCAGCAGGTCAACAGGGCGCCTCCAGGTCAAACCTGACCAGTGGGGTCCACTGGTCAGTGACCCAGGGTTGTTTAGCTCGCTGACAGGTGGGGTCAGGCCAACATCCACGTCATCATGGTCAACTCTGACGTGTGGGTCCACAGTGATTAGATAATATTAAACAGAATTTAAACTAGTGTTAGTTAGGGGCGTGGGCCCAGTAGTCAGTGAGAGGGGGGGGGGTTAGTTAGTGGGGTCATTAGCGCTAATTAAGTGACACGTCGACTTCGCCGGAGTTCGGCCGGCGACGACCAAAACTGCGGCGGAAGCTCGCCGGAGTGGCGCTGCGAGCGGTTTTGGGCCAAGCCAAGGGCACCAGAGGGTTGCCCTTGCTTGCGCGCATCCAAAGGAGGCATGCGGGAGGCGCGGGGTGGCCGGAGCTCGCCGGAGTGGAGGCCGCGGCGGCTGCCAGAGCTCGGGTTTGGGCGGAGCAAGGTTAGGGAGCGCTAGGGGGCTGGCTGAGGGGCTATGCGGACTCCTGGGGCGGCTAGGAGCATGCTAGGCTCGTCGGACTGGCCGCAGCAGCACGTCAGTGCCATGCCCAGCGTCCATGGCGGACAGCGGCGCTCGGTACGGTGGCTAGCATGGCTACTGCACGGGAAACCAACGGGGAGAGAGGGGAAACGTAGGAGAGCTCACGGAGGGGCTAGCGGAGGAGACGACGAAGTCGGGGAAGCTCTGGACGCGCCGAATCGGTGGAGTCGATCTCCGGGCACCGGAGGTGAAGACGACGATGCTCCGGTCGGCTGGGGCCTCTTCTGGTCGCGTGACACGACGAGGAGGTCGAGGGAGGACCGGCGGAGCTTCCTGGGGCGTCGGTGAGGCTAGGGGTGGCCGGTGGCCATGGGTACGGCGACGATGGCGGCGAGCTCCGCTCGGTGGTGTGCGCGAGAGGGAAACAGAGGAGGGAATGGGGTCCAGGGGAAGAGAGGGGAGGTGCAGGGGGCGAGGGCGGCTCCGTGGCGTCGCGAGGGAGTCGGGGAGGCTGCCACGGCGAAGCAGGAGGTGGCATCGGGGCTCTCGGCGCGCGCCACGCCTCGCCTCTGCCTACTGGCAGAGGAAGACGACGAGCGGCGAGGGGGTTTGCGGTGGTGGGCTGGGCCACCAGCTGGGCCAGCGATGGGGGGGGGGCAAAGCTGGGCCGGTTCGTGGCGCCAGGTAAGCTGGGCTTCTCTCTTCTGTTTTGTTTTTTTTATTTACTGTTTTCTATTCTTTTTGCAACTGTGAGGCTTTATTAAAAATACTTAGGCATCTCTAAAAATCCAGAAAATAACCAGGGGCTCTGTTTAGATTATTTCCAACAGCCCACACTTATTTTTAGAATTATTTGGGCATTTAAGATATTTACTAGCATTTAGATGCCCAAATACAAATAGAGTATGATTTAATTCAGAGCCCAATATGTCCTGCAAAAATATAAATCATTTTTGGTAGATGCTTTCACCTCAAACCAGAAATGTTGAACATTTTTAGAGGGCATTTTGGGTTTAATGAAAAAGATTTGATTTTGACCCTAGTTGAATTCATTTGGTGCTAGGGTTTAGTCAATCCCCATTTCAGGTTTAAATGAAATTTAAACATGAAGCAACACTCTAATGCATGCACTAGGCATTGTCAGAACTAGGGATGTGACAACTCACCCCCACTAAACAAGAATCTCATCTCGAGATTCAAGCGTAGGGTAAAGTGAGGGGTAAACGCAACTAGTATAGTCTTCACGATCCAGGGTGCACTTCAGTTGAACGTTGATTCATTCACCATCATTGTCTTGATGTCTTGCTCTGAGAAATCCTGCCAACATGACATGGAGGGAAGAAGGAGACTCTAGAAGGGTCGATCTTCTCGAAGATCGAACAACTCACGGAATGAGACATAGGACCATCTCTCGGGTTGAGACACGAGATACACATCAAGAGGGGTGGAAAGAAACGGATGACGAAGGTTCACTAGGTAGACAACAATTTCACGCTTAAGAAGGTGGTAATCGATTGTCAACGTAGCAAGGAGTTGAGTTGCCATGAAACCACAACGAGACACCTTCGGAACCGTGACTCGTAGATATCTCCCCTTAAGTGGCAAAAAGAATTACCTTTGATTCAGAGATCATTGAAACTCTTTAAACCAGCCTAAGACAATTCTCGAGCGATCGTTTGGAGGGGGTCAGTAGAATGGCATACTCAGACTTGGATGATGTGGATTACCTTGTTGAAGACAACGCAATGGATGAATTTGCTTATCACCGGAAATGGAAGAGACCCATGGTAGAATGGCACATTGGCGGTGCAAGCTGGGAACAAAATGCAAATGATGGGATTGATTCTGGTAACTAGGGAAGAACCCAACAATAGAGAGTGTATTCACTGTTTGAAAAGGTCATAGCATTGCCGAGGAAACCGAGAGGAATCCCAGTTAGAGCCGAAGATAACACGTAGCGCTTATGCGTGCTCTCAAGAACTTGAGCATTTCCATAATCATCAAGATTTTACCAACATCCGTGTCAAGGATGCTGACAACACAACATACTACCATGATGAATAGCGATGGACGATGCAGATGCAAAGGAGGATAACACTTTCTCATATTTCACCTTAGCGAGCCAAGGAACAAAATCTGGACGATCGACCGAGAGACATTTAGCACTCCGCTTCTAATGTTCTTCTTGATGTGCTAGCGTAATCCCCCCATAGATATGGTTTATATCTAGAACATCAAGTAAAAGGTCGGACTTCGGGAACACAAAAATCCATAGGGGCAACTAGGGAGTAAAACCCTACGAAATCCTTATGGGGAGGTGGCCAACTTCTTCAATCAAGATACTGCAATAATAGGTCTTCCGGTGGGGTGTGTTGACCACGACATCCACTTTACCGGTTTTCGAGGGACCGATATTATAGTTCTTGGGAAATGTTCCAACCCATCATATCTGCCTGAGATTCAGATCTGGTTGGTGTCAGATTATTCCAGACTCATCGAGTCTAGGAAGAAAAATGAAAGTTTGCAACACAAATCGACGAGATAACGTTGCGGGATTCTCGGGAGATGAACTACGATAGCAAGCTCCAAAACATGAGCTGGTTCTGCTACAAACATGTGAACACGTTGTCCCAGACAAGCATGGCCACGTAGTAGTCTTATAATAAAACACTACCGAGTTCAGGTGGGGAACCATCAACGAGGATATCAAAATCCTTACAGAAGGCATGCTCTTAAGAAGGAACTTCTTCTCCTTGAACAAATCAATCAGTGGCTTGGTGTGCTCGGAACACATATGGAATGAAGGTTGCAAGTCTCCAGACCACAGAATACTTCGCACGTATGCATGACTGACTTGGGCTGATTCCAGAGGAAGCAAAACTAACTTTCTCATATTCACGGCGGCAACTTTCACCAAATGCACGTGTATAAGAGGAAGTCACTCCTTTCATCAAACAAATACTTCATGAGCTAGCATGAACAAATGCTTTCAAAAGTTTCCAACACTAGCTTAATGTTCAACAAAATCATGGAGGAGATAAGGATGTTGTCAATGGGCTCGACAACAATTCATCTAGGTTTCCTTTTAAAAGGAATTCCATAGTTAAGTGAACACGGTGATAGCATTGGTCACACCAAAGATGTAATGGTGTATGCTCGAGGGATCAACCACGAATAAGACAACATTACGAGCATCGTTGGTACTGATTTGATTTGACGATAGCCCACACTCAAATCAAAGGATTGATAAGACAATAGGTCCAGCAACTGATCACAAGGACCAATCGATGAAGATATCATCTTTCTTCAACACACACTACACAAGAATATCCCTTTGGAACGAACTAATCAGACAAGCTTTTATCTTCCAACTCTCCAAGTTGTTGTCTAGCTTAACCAACTAGCTCAGGGATATCTAACACCGATTCTTGGAGAGAAGGTGGTTCACAAGAACCCAACTTGATCACGAACTCAACATAGCGGTCAGGTGACAACCCGGTAACACCTCCAAGAAGATATTTGGATAGTCACGAACCACCGGTATGTTACTAAGCTCGAGAACAATCTTGCTTTTGAGGGCAAGACGATATGATCGGATGAGTGAGGACTTGACAAGATCCTAACTCATCAATCGAAGGGTGCACCGAAATAAGGACTAGGTAGCATGATCAGTCTTAGAAGGATGATTCGAAAACCAACATACTAAGAATGAAATTATTATCCTTTAACTACCAAGCAACAGAGTTGCCAGCAGTATTGATTTCACACATCACAATTCATTTGTCGGTATTCCGGTTGCATCAACACGAGGGCCGAGGAATGAACAGTGATGGCAAGAAGTATCACTGTACCAAGAGTTCATGGGATGATGTGCAATTCCTATAACAACCTCGATATAAAATATGTAATACTCCAAGGTAGAGCAGAACCAAAAGCTGGATTGGCATTTGATCTGCGGAATACAACTACTTTGACCCAATCCTAGATATGGAAGAGGTACTGGAGTTTGTTTCTCCTAGTCGTCCCGGAATGGAATGGCTTGACAGACCACAAGAGTCATAGACATCGATGAACGAACGCACGCATACTCTTGACTATCAATTGATAGACGAGGGTCAGAATGCAACTAAAGAGAACAACTCAAAGGAACATATAACTTTCTGAGTTGTGGATGCATAGATTAGTATGTCGAACCAAGTTCAACATATTTCTTCCGGATAACCCATGCAGAAAGGTAGAACTGGCAGAGTCACGATTTATGAGTGGAGATCTCCTCAAGAGTACTCTAATTGTGATCTTTTAATCCAGAAGAACTCCTGCCAAGAGTGGTTCATGGTAATTGGAAGAAGGAAATACCACGGACCTCGAGGACTATCATAAGGTTACTAATATCCTAAAAGAGCTAGCAATTACTAACAACATGAAGTAGGTAGAGTGAATCTCGGGTTCAAGAACCCAGGAGCAGAATACCTACTACTAAGTAGCATCACGGGATGCTTTCGAGAATGATGGCCAGAATCATCACACTGGGAACACAAATCCTGGCTAATTACTAGATGATCCCCTAAGACACCTAGGGTCACAATAATATCTCCAACATATATGTCAAGGTAACGAAGTACCTCAACTCACTGATTAGTGTGGTTAATCTGGCCCATGGGAACATTGAAACGGGAAGAAAGGATTTGCAATTGCATCAGACTACTTAGAAACCTGGGATGACTCGGACAGCATAACGGCTGTAAATGCTCAGAAAAGATTTGAGACATTCACAAAAATGGTGGCATAACCACTCAGAAGCACAATATCAAGGTTTCGAGATCAACAATTAACATACGGGAGTAGTAGGAACTAAACTGAGACTTAAGTCCAACAATCTTATAAGTCTACGGATTAGTAACACGTGATCCTGATAGAAAGAAGAGATAGCCTAGTTCTTAATCCCCGTAGAGGAGAAGATGATGACTCAGATCAGAAGCCCATGAGGTATAAGGAGTAAAAAGAGCCTTACGTTCCATCCTTCAATCAATTCCCTTATATAACTAAAGAATTTCTAGACTCAACTTCGACCAGTTTGGCTTGGTAATCCTACAGGCAGTCAAGCTCTGATACCAACGCTGTCAGGACCCCGACTCGATGTCACACCGATCTAGCCGGTAACACCTCATATCACTTTGCGGCCTCACACACGGTATCCCCACGGGTGTCGCCTTACCTTTGCCCGGGACCGTTTGCGCCTTTTGGCTCACGTATATGATAGTGTCGCTAGCATCCATATGATAAAGAGCCCGGGCTGACATGACTAGTCGTAAACCCAAAGTGGCACAGACTTACAGGGACAGGCATCCATGACCCAGCATCGAACGTGTCGGTCATCAGCGGGTGAATCCAGGCTGTAGCACTGGGCTAGCAGGACTCCGGTAAACCGGGCTGTAGCGGGCTAACAGGACTCCGGTATTCATCGCGTGACATTTCCCCGAAGGGACAGACACAGGAACGAAGAAGGACACATGCCGGCCAGCCTAAGTGTTCCGAAGCAGTAGCAAGCTACCATGGCTCGGTGGAAACACTAGGAGACATTTCCCGGTAAGAGAGGCTACCAAGGATAAACAACTAGGTTGTCAGATCCCACACATACCAAGCATTTCAATAACATACACACAATATGCTCGATATCTGCAACTACAACATGGCATCACAACATGACTCTACGACTCAAATATTTTAATCAATAGGCTCCGAGGAGCGAGATATTAAAAACAGGGGTCTCATGACCCAACAATCAGAACATACAAGTCAAAGCACAAGCGGAAGCTATCATGTCTGAGTACAGACATCTATAAATGAAAAGGGCTGAGAAGCCTGACTATTTATCAGATCCTGCCGAGGGCACAAGATCGTAGCTGAGGTATCAAGCTAAACTTCGAAGTCCACGCGGAACTACTAATGAGACTGAAGTCTCTCTGCAAAACATAAAATGGGCAAACGTGAGTACAAATGTACCCAGCAAGACTTACATCAGATCTATCTACATATGCCTCATTATCAACAAAGGGGATGGTGGAGTTTGACTGCAGCAAGCCAGCTTTGACTCGGTGGCTATCCTGAACTACGACTGCAAGTAACTCTTTGAGGTGGCGCACACGAGTCCACATATTCACCATATCAATACACCACTATGGATCCGCTTCCGTCTCCCTATGAGAACGCCATCCATAGCACTCACGCTTATCTTGCGTATTTTAGAGTATCCACTTTCACTTGTCTATGAACTGTACAAGGGGTCCACGTTTCCATATCCAAGGAATCCGGCTATTCGAATAGATGATGTTAACCCTGCAGGGGTGTACTTCTTCACACACGCTCTCGCCACTTACCGCCCTGTACACGTCATGTACCTCGGCAACCTTCAAGCGGAAGCCGGGCGAGGGAGTCGGCCACGACCTGACTAACCGAACAAGTCTCTCGTCCAGGTTTATCGCCTATTCGGGTTCCATCCGCAAGGAGATCCGGCCGGGGTGTCGCTCACGGCCCCAAACGATGTGAGCAGGGTTCCCAAGCCCACCAACCGGGTGCCACTTGGTACACCGGGCCACTGTGCCTAGTCTGTCCCAAGCCCACCTGTACCGAGTACCACTTGGTAGACTACTAACACTACCTACAAACACCAGAAACTAGTTGCAACTCCTGGACAGAGATCAAGTTGATTAATAAGTCGAGAGAGCTTGGAGCGCCCGGAGCCCAATGTGTGGTAGTAACTGATCATGGATCACAAACACAGAACTCAGTTCCTGAGGACGGCTGCAATGAGACAACCCACCATGTACTCCTACATGGCCTCTCACCGCTACCTTTATCAAATCGTGTTCACACACTTAGTTCACCCATAGTAGGACAAGTTCACACGCCTCTGATTCATCCCCGATGAATCAGACCTGACTCAACTCTAAGCAGTAGCAGGCATGACAAACAAGCATGAATGAGTAGGCACATCAGGGCTCAAACAACTCCTACTCATGCTAGTGGGTTTCATCTATTTACTGTGGCAATGACAGGTCATGCAAAGGATAAAGGGGTTCAGCTACCGCAGCAAGTAACAAATATGTCGTTGTTGTCCTAATGCAGTAAAAGAGAGCAGGAGCGAGAGAGTGGGATTGTATCGGAATGAACAAGGGGGTTTGGCTTGCCTGGCACTTCTGAAGATAATATAGCTCTCCATTGGTGTCACCGATCACATCGTCGGTACACGTCTATCGAGAGGGGACAAATACCGGCAACACAGAAGGGAACACAATCAATGCAATGCACAATATGATGCATGATCATGACATAGCAAAATGAATGTGTTTTGAGCTAATGCAACTAGCAACAGATTAAATGAAGTTGGTTTGAATACAAGATTCAAATTCAAACTCCATATATGATTATTTAAATGCCCTTTATTTGTTTTGTCCAAAACAGAGGACAAACATTGTTCAAACATGCATGAAAATGGTACAGATGGATTCCTTGAATTTTTCTGATAATTTTTCATATATAAATTATTTAGTTTGGAGTTACGGTTAATTTTCTATGATTTATAGAAGTTTTAGCTATTTTCTGAAATTATTAAATAATTTAAGATTATTTAAATTCCAGAAAATACTTATTGCGTCAGCCTGACATCATCATGACGTCAGCAGGTCAACAGGGCGCCTCCAGGTCAAACCTGACCAGTGGGGTCCACTGGTCAGTGACCCAGGGCTGTTTAGCTCGCTGACAGGTGGGGTCAGGTCAACATCCACGTCATCATGGTCAACTCTGACGTGTGGGTCCATAGTGATTAGATAATATTAAACAGAATTTAAACTAGTGTTAGTTAGGGGCGTGGGCCCAGTAGTCAGTGAGAGGGGGGGTTAGTTAGTGGGGTCATTAGCGCTAATTAAGTGACACGTCGACTTCGCCGGAGTTCGGCCGGCGACGACCAAAACTACGGCGGAAGCTCGCCGGAGTGGCGCTGCGAGCGGTTTTGGGCCAAGCCAAGGGCACCAGAGGGTTGCCCTTGCTTGCGCGCATCCAAAGGAGGCATGCGGGAGGCGCGGGGTGGCCGGAGCTCGCCGGAGTGGAGGCCGCGGCGGCTGCCGGAGCTCGGGTTTGGGCGGAGCGAGGTTAGGGAGCGCTAGGGGGCTGGCTGAGGGGCTATGCGGACTCCTGGGGCGGCTAGGAGCATGCTAGGCTCGTCGGACTGGCCGCAGCAGCACGTCAGTGCCATGCCCGGCGTCCATGGCGGACGACGGCGCTCGGTACTGTGGCTAGCATGGCTACTGCATGGGAAACCAACGGGGAGAGAGGGGAAACGTAGGAGAGCTCACGGAGGGGCTAGCGGAGGAGACGACGAAGTCGGGGAAGCTCTGGACGCGCCGAATCGGTGGAGTCGATCTCCGGGCACCGGAGGTGAAGACGACGATGCTCCGGTCGGCTGGGGCCTCTTCTGGTCGCGTGACACGACGAGGAGGTCGAGGGAGGACCGGCGGAGCTTCCTGGGGCGTCGGTGAGGCTAGGGGTGGCCGGTGGCCATGGGTACGGCGACGATGGCGGCGAGCTCCGCTCGGTGGTGTGCGCGAGAGGGAAACAGAGGAGGGAATGGGGTCCAGGGGAAGAGAGGGGAGGTGCAGGGGGCGAGGGCGGCTCCGTGGAGTCGCGAGGGAGTCGGGGAGGCTGCCACGGCGAAGCAGGAGGTGGCGTCGGGGCTCTCGGCGCGCGCCACGCCTCGCCTCTGCCTACTGGCAGAGGAAGACGACGAGCGGCGAGGGGGTTTGCGGTGGTGGGCTGGGCCACCAGCTGGGCCAGCGATGGGGGGGGGGGCAAAGCTGGGCCGGTTCGTGGCGCCAGGTAAGCTGGGCTTCTCTCTTCTGTTTTGTTTTTTTTATTTACTGTTTTCTATTTTTTTTGCAACTGTGAGGCTTTATTAAAAATACTTAGGCATCTCTAAAAATCCAGAAAATAACCAGGGGCTCTGTTTAGATTATTTCCAACAGCCCACACTTATTTTTAGAATTATTTGGGCATTTAAGATATTTACTAGCATTTAGATGCCCAAATACAAATAGAGTATGATTTAATTCAGAGCCCAATATGTCCTGCAAAAATATAAATCATTTTTGGTAGATGCTTTCACCTCAAACCAGAAATGTTGAACATTTTTAGAGGGCATTTTGGGTTTAATGAAAAAGATTTTATTTTGACCCTAGTTGAATTCATTTGGTGCTAGGGTTTAGTCAATCCCCATTTCAGGTTTAAATGAAATTTAAACATGAAGCAACACTCTAATGCATGCACTAGGCATTGTCAGAACTAGGGATGTGACATAATGATTACTACGGTATTGTTTATACCAAGCTTGATTTGATCCTGAGATGATCGTGTGATGTCCGGGGTTGGTAAGTGATGCATGTGTTGGTTACGAGGTAGCTAGAGCAGAATAAGTGGTGCATATAGTGTCATCATGTTGCATGCTAGTAGTGTTGGATTAATATGTTCATGTTGTGTTAGCGGTATCATGTTCATGTTATATTGTTCTGATGATATCATGATAATCCCTGCTTAACATTATTTAGCATGCTGTTGTTTGTCTTGAATGCTTCGGGTTATTGTGAGCTTGCAAGTACATTCAATGTACTGACGTGGCGTGTCATGCCAGTTTGCAGGTCATGCCGGGTTTGATTGCTTGCTTGTCGTGGTTTACGTTCGTGCGAGCTAGGATAAGCATTCCAGCCAGAGTCCCTACGGAGTGGAGTTCACCACCATCGTTGTTGTTCCGCTGCTAGAGTTCTTCCGCTGCATCATGTTGTTCTGCTGCTTGCATAGAGCAACAGTTGCAGGCGTAGTGTCGCCGTGCCGATGTAACCCTTGTACCCAAATAGAGTGTAATAAAGAGCTGTTTTGTTCTATGCTAAGCAGTGTCGTATTCCAGAAGACTTCATCTTGATCTCTGGGCTGGAATATGGGGCGTTCCGCTTTTCTCTAAGCCGGGGTGACACAGGCTTGGTATTAGAGCAGGTCTGGCTATAGGACGCCCTAGACCGCGCGAATGTTAGAAAGCGGTAGTATAGACCCCAGTTTGTTTGTTGCACTTTATTCCTGCATTTGTTTGTCGCATAGCATGCATACAGATTTTTATTTAGTCGCTAACGGTTAATCTTGTGAGTGTAGGTGGTATCGGTTCCGACCCATTACCTACGCCCTCCTTCTTATCATTCCTGCTCTTCGGTGTGATGCGACCACATCATCATCCATGCCCTGCATCTTGTTCTTTTGGCAACCCTTGCTGACCTTTGTTATCAGAAAAGTGCAATGCCATTAGACCCAGTCTTCCACTGTTATCTTGCCTTGTCATTTCATTCTTTGGATGGGTATGATTCCCTTCGAATGCTTGATGATGAGGTAGTCGTGAGTTTTTTGTCTCGCTACTTGATCGTTAAGTCCGTCCTCACCTATGTATCCATCCAGGTCCAGCCACTGTTCAGCCAGTGCTTCATGTAGCTTCAGTTATGCCAACGCCTTCCACACATGGATATAATTTCCGTGCATGCCGCCACAGCATATTAGACCGCAATACCGGAGTTTCCGCGAGATTTGTGTGCTTAGGTGTGCATGCATATTATTGTGTGAGGATTGCTTGGTTAATTATCTTAGTAGTATGCTTGTGTGCTCTTGTTTTAGTCGTTTCTTGTGTTCCTTTCTTTGGGACTTCAGTGTTACAAATTTTTCCCCTATTAAAGTTCCTCGTCAGCCGACACTGGACCCGAAGAGTCAGCAAGAAATGCATATATTTGGAAACTCGGCTAAATATAATGGAATTATCACTGCAGTGAAATTGGGAATATCTTGTTTGGATGCAAAAGAAATCCTGGATGGATCGTTAGTATCAAGTTTGCATTAGCGGCACTCATCACAACCAAATGATTAAATCAGCAAGAAGATAAATTGCGTGCAAGTTTGACAGAATATTATAAAAGGTATGGCTCAGATACAAGTTTAATTTTTCGTTGAGGATGATTTTGGAACTCGATGTACCTGGAAGCAAGCAAAAATATGACATATACTCAAAAAGGAGAATAGTCCTGCAAAACCCCGTTTCATGCAAGAAGTCAATAGCAAAAATATTCAGATGGTTATATTTGTGGAAATCGGTCTGCATATCACAATAAGAAGCTTTTGGTGGAAGCAACCCAATATTCCCTCGCAAGATACCAGAGGAGATTCCAAGGCTAGATTCATCTATCTTCCTCAGTACAATACATGGATGATTTTCCGTACAAGGTACTCTTCCTTCTTCTGTAAGCAACCGCAAAAGCTTCCGTCATAAGGTACTGAGTCTTTTCCCATTAAAGTCTTTAAGGGGGTAAGCTTCTGAAGCGCGATACCCAGTCTTCTTCAGCAAGCTGTCCGATGAAAGTTTCTAGCACAATCCAGCCAATCTTCCTCAGTAAGACATTGGTACAAGGTAGTACGCTGTGAATTGACAGCATATGGCAGTGAATCCCCAGAATTAGATCCACAACATTTTGGTCAGAAGCAAGAATCAGTCAGAATGCACGTCTGTCTTGGAATCAGGTCCTCATATATATGCAATGAGCATACCATCAAGATCTTACAAGTCACTCGGATGGGGATCTGACAACCATGTGAGGATGGTTAATAGAAGAAAGCCAATATACACCGCAGTGTGACAAAGGATTATGAGGATTGACGACATCAATGAGCTCCATACAAGTATTGGTGAACTGGAAAATGATCCTGGTGAGCCCTTGTCCCCTTTTCTCCAATGACGGCACCACGCCTGTGATCTGAGCTGTTTCTAGCTATCCGGGGTGGATGCCTATTTTTGTTTCTCTCTTCAACTACTGTCCTGAGTCTGAGCTGCTTTTCGGCCATCTCGTACAGCTGTTGAGTTTCTTTTTGTGACAGTAGCCCTATAGCTGTTTTTTTGGCTATTTTAGGGAGTTGCCACCTTCTTCTTATCGACCCGGTCTCATGCTCTGAGCTGTTTTTCGGCCGTCGTGAGTCGTGGTTGAGTTATTCCAGTAATGTCCCAGATCTGAGTTGTAAAGACCGTTCTGGTGGCTACTGATTTATTTGCCGATTTATTGCAAAGGTTCAGATGATCATTTTCTTGCGGTCAGAAAATGAGAGGTGTTAAACCTGCCATTTAATGGGTTACCCTGTCAGAAAAACGAGGATTAGCTACGATTGCCGAAAAATTGCACCGAGAGTACATGTGGTCATACGAAAAAGCAATATGAACCCGCTCTTTCAGCCAAGGATCCAGACAAAGAAAACAATAATGAAGGAGCAAGACCCGTGATGCAGGTATGAAAATTGTACATAACCCCCAAGGTGCAGATTCCCCGGACAGTCTAAGTCAGTATTGATCCACATAGATATGCCTACAGCATGAGTAATCGGCATGAGGAATAACAGTCTGGAAGCCTGAGTCCTCACTTATATGAATCATCATGGATACCCAGTCGTGAACAATTTTTTTTTGTCAGAACCACTGTCAGCCATGTCTGTAGATATTATCATACAGGCCAAAACCTTTATGCTAGCTGCAATAGTAGACAATCAAATATTTGGTACGGATCTGATACTCACGACAATGGAAACAGTTAAGATGATTCAGAAACTTCTGCGATGAGTCAGCATCTGTCAGGAAATGGTTATGTTTTGACTCACTGTTTGGAACCCAAAGGACCTGCATTTAGTGGAGAAACCCAATGTAATGTGTCAGGGCTTGAGTTTTCATCAGAAAAATCTGATCATCATTACATGAAAGGTTGTCAGTGCAGGGTGGCACACCCAGCGGAAATCACTTTTGGATTTGTGAGACGGACATATATTTCAGTCATGATAATTAAATATCACTCAGCTAGTCAGCAGATCTAAAAAGAAATTGGAGCCTATATAAGCATGAGAAAGCCATGTAAGATCTGTCAGAAGGAGGATACAGTGAACCAAACCACCCTAGGGTCAGTCAGATAAAGATTTAGTGGGAACAACAATAAAGGAAAAACGGATACCCGAGTTGGAAATGGTTTCCTTAAGTCAGGGTATTCATACTTGTTCCCTGAGCAACCAAATCTCGAGGACGAGATTTCTTTAAGGGGGTAAGGTTTGTGACCGCTTGGTTTTTGTCCCATTCTTTTTCTTTTGTTTTCCGAGGTTTTTGCCTAAGTTTTCTTTTTTCGTGACTTTGTGGTCTGGAAACTGAAGAAGATGCCCTCTTCTTTGCTTCCAGAGTGGCTTGTCATTCCCAAATCCTTCCCTAGACCCTGTCATTTTCATCCTAGCCCAAATCCCAATATTCTATTTATTGGGAATATTCCTTTTCTATTAAAGGAATAACTCAAATTGCCTTAGGTTGTGAAGCAACCTATATTTCCATCACTCCTAAAATTCCCAAATAATTCTCATAAATTGTTTGGGTCATATCTTGATCAAATATGGCAAAACTTTTCATTGCCATGTTCAAAAATAATTCCCCAATAATTATTCTTCCTTTTTGCCCCGAATGGCACTTTGAGAAGGAAGTGTCATTTATATTTTTCCTAGTGGCTCCCAAACTTTTTGGGCATGTTTATATGTCCAAATAATTGCCTCATGGACAAGTTCAACTTTATTTGCCTAGCTAATCTTCCTTAGTGAATTTTCAAATGTTCTGTCAAACGGAGGACTTTGTGAAAGAAGTACTAGCTAGGAGTATCCAAATGAGATGAAATTTTGCACCATCCTTAATGTGCTCATATTAACCCCCTCCACCCATTTGCAGCCCCATCCAATCATCTATGTGAGCACAGGAGCAAATCTTTGATTCTGGCAATATTTTCAGGTTGTGAAGCAAGTGCATTTTGTATTGCTTCAAAAATCCTGACAAGTTACTAGATCATAAGTCCACCTAGAAAACCTCTCTCCACACAATTTGGAATCATTTCATTGATCCATTTTATCACCATAATTATTCCAAGTTTTTGGATAGAAATGATGTTTGTGAAGCAAGTGCCCTTTTGGCTTGTCCATTTGGCTTGAGATTTTTATAGTATCTTTATATGTCCATATCACGAGGATTTGCCAAGTTGCATCCCATTCCATAACTCCATGTGAGAGCACCATCATGATCTAGTTTCTGGACCATTTTGGTCAGTTGTGAAGCAACTGCAGTAAATCTTGGTCCATTTCCCCTCAAACCCTCCAGGATCATAGTCCCTCCATAGCTAAACAACCCAGACAACTTATTTGGCTTCAAGAAATTCCCTGTTGATCACCAGTGCACGAGTAAGTTTACTGCGGTATACTTCAGAGCTCCATTCCAACACAACCACAGTGCCTTAGATACAGCCAATGACCCATTAATGTTGTATCTTGGAAGGACTGTCAGCTAGACAACATTTTGGGTGCTGTAGAGCTTTGAATGGGCCATGTCGTGTGGTGACCACGCAGTTGGCATGCCGGTGCACGCGCTCTGTGTGCAGTGGCCGCGTCCAGTGGCTGTTTGTGCTGGACCCCCTCCTCCTCTCGTCGTCTTCGCGCTCGTGAGCGTGTCCAACAGCTGGCCCATGTCTTCGCCGTCCCTTTGGACTCATATCCCTCTCCCGAAGCCTCCTCGTCGGCGCTCATTGCCGCTCGCCCACGGGAGATCTATGGCCGGCAGCACATTAATGGCGCCCGGCCTCTTCCTCTGCGTCCCTCGACCTCTTCTACCCCTTGAGCTTCGGCCCTCTGCCTCCCCCGACACCTTCCCCGAGCTGATGCACGAGCACACGCGTCCGCGACACCGGCCACGCGTCCGCGGCGACGCCAGCGCGACTCCATCTCCCCCTTGCCTATTTAAGCAGCCCCGAGGCCTCCCGATCGCCCCAAGCTCTTCGCCTCCCTCCACTACTCCTGCCCAGCCCCTCCATTGAGCTCTTGCCACCCTCCTCGTATCCCATGGCCGCCGTGCCCGTCGTCGGCCTTGGCCTAAATTGGCTCGATGCCGGCCCTCGCCCTCCTTTATGTAGCCACCAGAGAACTCCCCGAGACCCTGCGCTCCTCCCCACCCTCTCGTCTTGGCGCCGGAGGACCGGAGCCCCTAGCCCCAAGCTTAACTGCCGCCGGCCGCTGAAGGAAATATGCCCTAGGGGCAATAATAAAGTTATTATTTATTTCCCTGTATCATGATAAATGTTTATTATTCATGCTAGAATTGTATTAACTGGAAACATAATACATGTGTGAATACATAGACAAACATAATGTCACTAGTATGCCTCTACTTGACTAGCTCATTAATCAAAGATGGTTATGTTTCCTAACCATAGACATGAGTTGTCATTTGATTAACGGGATCACATCATTAGGAGAATGATGTGATTGACTTGACCCATTCCGTTAGCTTAGCACTTGATCGTTTAGTATATTGCTATTGCTTCCTTCATGACTTATACATGTTCCTACAACTGTGAGATTATGCAACCCCCGTTTACCAAGGAACACTTTGTGTGCTACCAAACATCACAACGTAACTGGGTGATTATAAAGGAGCTCTATAGGTGTCTCCAAAGGTACATGTTGAGTTGGCATATTTCGAGATTAGGTTTTGTCACTCTGATTGTCGGAGAGGTATCTCTGGGCCCTCTCGATAATGCACATCACTATAAGCCTTGCAAACAATGTTGCTAGTGAGTTAGTTACGGAATGACGCATTACATAATGAGTAAAGAGACTTACCGGTAACGAGATTGAACTAGATATTGAGATACCGACGATCGAATCTCGGGCAAGTAACATACCGATGACAAAGGGAACAACGTATGTTGTTATGCGGTTTGACCGATAAAGATCTTCGTAGAATATGTAGGAGCCAATATGAGCATCCAGGTTCCGCTATTGGTTATTGACCGGAGACGTGTCTCGGTCATGTCTACATAGTTCTCGAACCCGTAGGGTCCGCACGCTTAATGTTTCGATGATGATTATATTATGAGTTTATGAGTTTTGATGTACCGAAGGTTGTTCGGAGTCACGGATGTGATCACGGACATAATGAGGAGTCTCGAAATGGTCGAGACATGAAGATTGAAATATTGGAAGCCTATATTTGGATATCGGAAGTGTTCCGGGTGATATCAGGATTTGACCAGAGTACTGGGGGGTTACCGGAACCCCCCGGGGGATTAATGGGCCATAGTGGGCCTTAGTGGAGAATAGGAGAGGCGGCTAGGGTAGGGCTGTGGGCCCCTCCCCCCTTAGTCCGAATAGGACAAGGAGAGGGGGGCGGCGCCCCCCCTTTCCTTCCTCTCTCCCTCCTCTTTCCCCCTTCTCCTAATCCAACAAGGAAGGGAGGGAGTCCTACTCCCGGTGGGAGTAGGACTCCTCCTGGCACGCCTCCTCTTGGCCGGCTGCACCTCCCCCCTTGCTCCTTTATATACGGTGGCTGGGGGCACCCTAGACACAACAATTGATCATTGATCTCTTAGCCGTGTGCGGTGCCCCCTCCACCATAGTCCTCCTTGATAATATCGTAGCGGTCCTTAGGCGAAGCCCTGCGTCGGTAGAACATCATCATCGTCACCACCCCATCATGCTAACGGAACTCTCCCTCGACACTCGGCTGGATCGGAGTTTGAGGGACGTCATCGAGCTGAACATGTGCTAGAACTCGGAGGTGTCGTGCTTTCGGTGCTTGATCGGTCGGGCCGTGAAGACGTACGACTACATCAACCGCATTGTTCTAACGCTTCCGCTTTCGGTCTACGAGGGTACGTGGACAACACTCTCCCCTCTCGTGGCTATGCATCAACATGATCTTGCGTGTGCGTAGGAATTTTTTTGAAATTACTATGTTCCCCAACAGTGGCATCCGGGCCTGGTTTTATGCGTAGATGTGGGGACCCCGACTCATAAATCGAGATCACCGAATGCACGTGTATAGTGATCCCTGAGATCAATGCTCACTAAACACACATAAGCTGAATAACCAGAGTCTTACATCCATACATACCGTTTTACACAAGTAGGACCATTATGCTCAGGTCTTGAGTGTATCACCGCAGCGAAATCTTCAATAACAACTTGGACCCATGCCATCTGCCTTAACCCTACAGGCATTCTGACTGGGAAGCGTCCTAGCTCGCATGTTCGTCACCAAGGTACTCTTCATTATATCTTGTTCTTTCATGCCTAGCCAATAAAAAATAACCAGTGGCAAGCCAATGAGTACTTTGAATGTACTCGCAAGCAACCCATGTTTTGGTTCAAGGTACAACAATGCATGATATAGGTTAATTTTTGCAGAAAGCTAGTTTTGAGTGCAATGACATGTTCAACAACTTATAAGACATGCATCAAGAGAATTCAAGTAACCATGAGGACAAGTTACAGATATCAACATAAATAGAGTGGGCACCAACCCATCTCAATCACGTCAAGTCCTTTGACTTGACCCAAGTAGTTATCCAAACACACACACTGGTTTGTAAACTCTGGACATAGTTTAAGCAGCACCGCCCAACTGTCCTTGACCGTGGACACGGCTATTCGAATAGTTCTACACTCTGCAGAGGTTGCACACTTTACCCACAAGATCCGGGGAACTTCCGTGTCATCCACGACCCGCGGTACCTCAAGTACCCGGGGTAAGCACCCGATCACTACCTTTCCCTAGACAACACTAACAAGGAGTCCACTCGTTGTTCTGTATCCTCACGATGTATATCATACGAGACTCACTCGAGATCGTAACATCCGAGAGGGGACACAACGGTGTATCCGGTGCCCTGTGAAAACAGTCATGGCCGCCCTACCTGGCACGACCCTGTCCCGAGGGAGCACACCAACAACTCTCTCGTTACTAGTAATGCGGGCTCCAAGATAGTATCGGTCTAGGTAATCAATAATGCCCTTTCCCATATAAGGGTAGAGTGGTTGCGCATGTAAGGTTGGGGCAGTCATCAAATCTTAAATCTAATCCGTTTTCGAAAACAACACACACACTTGTCTCGGTACACCACATCGTCATCAAGTGCATACCCATCTCATCATCTCCCTCGGGCATAAGTGGGACCCGACGGGGTTTTCGAAAAAGTCTTTTGAAAATACTTTGTCCCCATCACCATGCATATTCCCGTCCCTTTTTGCGTAGCACTATTTTAGCATCCTATCTACTCCCACTTTCATAACCCTCATAAGAAGGTAGGGTCATGCACAATGCAAGTATCAACGAGGAAGTACGGTGGCAAACCATCAAAGTGGATACCACCTCGTCATGATTCCGTTGCAACAACAATATGGTGCTATATGACATGCATAAAAAGGGTTTCATAGACATGGTCAAAGGGCTGCTTGCCTGTTTTAACAAAGTCTTCGAGGTCTTCAAATATCTCTGGTCCAATTCCGAGCATTTCGTCTACTTCGCCAACTATCGTCGAAAACAACCATAATAAGCAACACGAGAAGGCAAGAATAAAAATGCTCTAAAAATGTGAGTTGGACTTTTCTAGGATACCTCTGGTCATATGAGGAATGACCAAGGTGATTTCATTGGAAGTGGATAAACGGATATTTCTAAACATTTCAATATGATGGAATCAATGGATTTGATGGATCCACAAGTTGTCCACAGAATGCCATTTTATAAAAATGAGTAAAAGTACCCATTAATTCAGGCATGATTTTAGAAACATTTAGAAATTGGTTTCACTGGATTTGGAGTTGAAATGAATATAATATGGATTTTTGAAGTGGACTTATGTGGATAAATGACCTTTTTAAAAGGTTCAGTGAAAACCAAGGACAACAAAAGTGTCCACTGTGGCCTATTAAATAGGACTTGATTTATGGAGTCTCTGGAAATTTGAATCATCAAATTTGGAGTTCATTTGATTTATTTGTGGATTTTACAAATTTACAGAAAAAGAAAAAGGAAAGGGAAAGGGTTTTACCCTTATCCAGCGCACTGGGCGCAGTTCAGCAGTGGGCTGGCCCAGCGGCTTAGCTGCGCGGGTGGCAGGGGTGACGTCGAAGGCGGCCCGGGAGGAGTACACCTTCACTGCGCATGAAGCGGGTTTACTCCCGGCCTGTCTCCACTTAAATGGGCGGGCCCGCCCACCGGGTCGCTGACGAGCGGGGCCCGACGCTTAGGCCATCTCCTACCTCCCGCTCGGACAGAGCAGAGGCAGGGGAGGCGAGGCCGAGCGGCGCTAGCGTTCTCTCCGGCGGTACCGGCCACCTCCGGCGACGCCCAGCATGCCGACGGAATCAGGAGAGCGTGACGCACCCGCCGAGGTGCGCCACGACGGCTGGGGTGGCGGGATGCGAGCGGTGCATCGCTCGCGGCGGACGCAGGCAACGGGGAGGTTGGGGCATGGCGCTGCAGCCGCGGAGAGGACGAAATGAAGCGGGGGGAGATACGCATGATGGTGGTGGAGATGTTCTGAGGCGATGAGGTGAAGAGGAGGGGCTCGGGTTGGCACGAATTTAACCGAAGTCCGACGGCTTGGCTCCGGCCATGGAGGTGCAAGGAGGGCGCGGGGAGAGGAGTGAGCCGGTCGGGGTGATGCAAAGGGGGAAGGCAGAGCGAACCGAGGGCAGAGAGGGCTCGGGGGTGGCCTTTTATGGCGGGGCGATGGTGCAGCGTGAGCTCATGCGTCGGTGAGGATGTTGCCATCGCTGCAAGCCACGGGGTCCCGTATGGGCGTGTCTGGGGCGTTCGTGGAGGAGGTCCACGCCCATAAGAAGGGAGAGAAGGAGCAGGGGAGGGCCAGAGCACCGCGCGTGTGAGCTCAGTCATTGGAGCTCTCGGGCGGCCAACGCGCGTGCGAAAGGAGGCAGCAGGAGGGAGAAGGAGGAGGGGGCCAGGGGCGTGGTATGTTGCGGACGTCGAGGCAGCTCGACTGGCGCGAGGGGGAGTCTCAAGGTGGCCGGAAGCGCTTGGTCGTGGGCGGCTACATTGCCAGAGCGCACTGTAGCGCGTCCAAGAGCGCGTCCATGGCATGCCATGGCATTTTAATAGTGCCATGGGCATGTCCTATAGTGTCTGGGGGTTTTGGGGGAGAGTAAAAAAGTTAGGAGTGGCATTGGATGCCCTAGATAGCCAATAGATGAGAGGGGAGGTGGAGAGAGAGGTGAACAGTGGCTGTCCAGAGGGGGAAAATGGGGTGTTACCCCATCAATCATGGAACTTTGGAAGAGGGTGAGCTACTAGAGGTAGGGGGTGACCTGGGGCACCTGTGGTAAAAACTTGGATGGAATGGTCAAAATGGTGATTTTGGAAAAATGGCAGAAGGTGTTTGTTGTTGGTTTGGGCAAGAAAATTAATTCCAATTGCCATGAGAATTAATAGGATGGAATGGCACATAGAAGTATGGTTTTCCACCAAGTTTGAGCACATTTGGGCAAAGTAGCCAATGTAACTTTGGTAAACCCTAGAAATTAGCAGAAATGAACTTGTGCAGATCTAGTTGAGCAAATCACTTCCCCTTGATGAACCACTTGGTGTAGTGTCATCATTTGGGGATTTGAACATGTCCACAAAAACTCAGATCAAAAGGACACACTTGGAAATGTAGAGTTGTTCAAATTTGGTTCTGGACAGGAAGGGTTTTGGGGCACTTTGATCAATATAACATTTTCTCCAACTTGTGCCATTTGGTCTAGATGAATAATTAGACCATTTGAGCATGTTCACAAGGTTTGATAACATTTGGACATGTTTGGCAATGTAAAGTTGCTCAAACTTCAAAATGGAAAGAAATGGTTTTGAGGGGATTTCATGGAGTTACACTATTCTCCATGACATGATACTTGTCAAGATAATCAAGCATGTCATATGTGACATGCTAGAATTTTCTTGGAATTTTTTGGAGAATATTTCCTTTGTAAATATTTCAAAATCTTGAAATATCCAGAAAGGGTTTTTGAGGGATTTGACCAACATTTTGAACATGGCCATGTGTTGAAACTCTTATATATGGACAATATATGTCCACTGAGTTTCCCAAGATTTTTTTCAAATATTTTTGAAACAATAAAATATTTTTTCCCTATTAAAGACCATTTCTGGCCTTAAAAAAGATTTTAAATAAAATAGAAAATAACTTCTAAAATTATATTTTTGTGGTTTCTGGGTATCCTATATCTAACGGGAGTCAAATATATTTTTGGAAAGATTTTTACTGCCCTTAATTAAGTACTTGCAGTGCAAACCTCAATTCAGGGGTTTCTGAAAACCTAATTTTTGAAAAAACTATTTGGCCAAATTATTTTTAAAAGAAATTATTTTTATGTCCTATACACATGGCATGATCATTGGGAAAGGTTTTTGGATCAAGGAGAAGGAGTATAAGAGTTGGAGGATTTATTTTATTTTTAGAGCACTTGCAAACAACAGACAAAATCCAATCAAGGCAAAGTCCAAAACACTCAAAAGTTTTTGTCAAACCACATTTTATCATGATTTATCATCTTAAGTGTTGTGCCATGAAAATCGTGGTGTGACAGACCTACCCCCCTTACAAGAATCTCGTCCCCGAGATTCCCAAACTAGGCGCGGGAAAGAGTACGGAAACTTGGGTCTGGGGTAGTCTTCACGTCCTCATACTGCTTCTGCTTCCGAGTGGTGCTCCCTTGAACCTTGAGGTACTTCATGGTGTGGCTTCGTGTATGATGTTTGGCTTGATTCAGGTCGCTAATGGGTAGCTCGCGGTAGGTTAGATTGGGCTAGGGGTCGATGGCTCGGTGGTCAATGTCCTTATTAGTGCTCGGGCTAGCTAGGAAGTTGGAAACACTTCTGGGGTTGTGATGCATGGAAAGCGTTGTGCACATCAGGTAACTCAGGTGGAAACTCTAGCTGGTAGCTGTCTTCTCTTCGTCTTGTAGTGATCTTAGAGGGGGTTGTTAAATCTTGGAGTGATCTCGAAGGGGGCTGATAAATCTTGTTGTGGGTCTCCTTGTCATGGAAATGCTTGGTTCCTTAGAGAGAAGTTGCTTGCAGATACACCTGGTCTTCGACGCGGATTTTTAATTCTTGATGATGGTGGTAGGTGTAGTTCTTCCTCCTTGGCATGGCGGTCTTCAAATGTTCCTTGACTAGCTGAACAACTCTTCTTCCGTCTTCGGGTGGACAGGTAGGTCACCAAATGATGATGACAACTAACTTGTCTAAGCACTCCATGAAGTCTATGGGGTACGTAAAGTAGGCTGGGGAATTAGTGGTGGTCTTGTTGAGTGTGGGCCAAGGTGGTTCTAGATCTAGTGTCAAGGCCCTAAGGTCATGATCTGACCATGTTGTAGCTTGGTAGGGCTTAAGGGTTTCAAGGATTCTAGTGTGCGAATGAACATTTATCATCTTATCTTTAAGCATGGTTTCTGAGATGCCAATAGTCTATCTAGTCCTTTAAACAAGTCACATCATATCACCGATAGCATCATTTTGCATAGGTCAACTCCAATCATCACTCATGTGATTCATATCCTCATGGCTCCCGAGAGGATGTCTAACAAAATCATATATGTCTACAATCCCCAAACACATATGTATGTCTACCCCTAAAAATCCATAGGTAGAACAAATAATCTGCTAAGCTAGAACGTGACAATCGAAGTGCTCAGCCTGTTCTTCCAAGGTCTAAGATAAAGCACCTCTATCCTAAGGAAACACGTCGTATGCCACTCCAAAATCTTGTTTCCTTCCTATGAATCAACCCCAACAACCCATTAACTTCCATGAATCACTACATAATCCATTAATTTTACAAATCCAACGCCTATGCTGGTGTTCCACATGATCTCCTAAAGTCCTTATAATCCCCAATACTTGAAAGGGCTGCCTTACTATAGTCAGTCCACCAATTCACGTTATTGCGATCTAGTAATACTCCAAGGTCAAGCTCACAAAGATGCCTAAATAAACTCCGACAATTAGTCCAATCTCCTAGTTTATCGTCCACCGAGAAACATGGTATCATGATCGAGATCATCAGTCTAAATCCAATTTACTCCGAACCATGTAGACATACTTAGCATCTATATTCAACTAGAATCACCTACTTAAATCCAAATCTCTTCTCCAACGAGAATTCCTACGTGTTTCCCCCAAGTCATTTACGTAATATCAACTCTCTCCTATGAATATCCCATGGCTAAGTTAAATCCAAATACTTCCAAGAATTTCAGCTTGCGATCATAATTGTCCTATTAAATCCAATTTACTCAAGGGTAATGAAAGCTATGCTACTCTATAATCATGATCACACCATGTTCATCTACCAACATGGAAGCCTTATAATTCACCAAAGAGTCTCAGATAATTCCTCAATGTCACTGATATAAACTCATCAAGTCATTTGTCCTCTGTTCCTATATCCTCAAATTGGTCTTCCCTATGGCATCGTCAGTTTTGGTGCTATCTTAGGATGATAATGTGCTCGTTCACTATGTCCACTAGTTCCATAACGAACCCAGTGATAAGCAAGGTTACAGAGGCTTAACGGGTTCTCTTGCAATTCTGCGGGTTAACCTCATGGTTAAGGATTTGTTCTGGGGTATATTGTGAAGTTTCGAAGGGTCTAGGGATGGGTGTCTGGTCTGGAGGGTTAAACATAATTCTACGGGTTTGCACTTGGTCGTGGAGATTGTAGCAGAAGTCTTCATTGCTAGTTGGTTGCCGAGGCAAAATCCTTGGTATAGCTTATCTTGCCGGTCTTCAGTTGAGGAGAGAGAGATGAGAGGGAAAAGTAGCATAGAGGAGGGGAATGCCTAAAGGGGGTTCTATAGTGCTAGTGCAAACAAACAGGTGCAAAGAGGGCCAAACAAAAGAAACATCGTGAGGAAGGTGATATAGTCGCATACTCGTCGCCTAGGGCAAAAGTGCGACCTATAGCGAAACACAAACAAATAAAAACAAGCAACACACAATCATGGTTCTATTCGAACTATCATACGAACTCGACTGCGCATAGGGGGTACATGACTCATGCTACCCTAGGGGTTCTCGGACTCAGTAGTCGTGCCTTGTGCCTCATGCAATCTTCTGAGTTTTCCTCAGGTGTTACTACGTCTCTTGTAGTTGTTCGATGAAACAATCCAGGTTGAGCATGAAGGTTCTTCAACAACTTCTCACCTTTTGAAGTGATGGCGTGAAGGTGGCTCCTCGTAACTGGCATTGACTTGGTCTTCTATTGTCTTCTTAATCACAATGATCCCTTCTTGTCTTCGAAGCCGTCGATGGTACCAGGTAGGTAATCCTTTATGCAATGACATTATCAAGGCATAATAGAGGTCCATCACGTCGGTTACGTTGATGACAACATCGACACCAAGAGCGGGGGATGAAGAGAACTGTTTTCCTGCTCACTATAGTGAGGCGGACCAAATGGCTAGGTTCTCATCCACCGGTGGTTGCCAATACAACAACGGTAGTGACAGGGTTACCCTATTAGCGATGTATATCATGATCTTGCATATCCTATGCCCTGATCGTCATAGGCTAAGGTTGCATCATCTTGGGGCAGTGTCAAGGGTGTCACCATCTCTTGGGTCTTTAGGTCCTCATCCCTCGAGGATGTATCTTCTTTTGGTATCGTCTTATTATGATGTCGCCAATCTTGTGTTCTGGAGATGTGGGTGAATGTCTGGCAAGGCATCTTCCTTCTAGATTATCAATGAGGATTACAAGGAATCCAGTGGTAAGGGGCATAAGGGTTCTAGCGACCAAAGGTTTTGAAGGGGAAGAGATCAATAAGGAAAGTATACCTTAGTTTTCGAAAAACTAAGAAGGGAAGAGAAGTATAGATAGTTTTGAAAACTAGTAGTAGTTTTGTAAATAGTTTTACCCTAACTATCGACCATGTTAACTAAGGCTTCCTACAGTCAGGATGGCTCTAATACCAGCTCCGTGGGGACCCCGACTCATAAGTCGAGATCACCGAATGCACGTGTACAGTGATCCCAGAGATCAATGCTCACTGAACACACAGAAGCTGAATAACCAGAGTCTTACATCTATACATATCGTTTTACACAAGTAGGACCATTATAGTCAGGTCTTGAGTGTATCATCGTAGGGGAAATCTTCAATAACAACTTGGACCCATGCCATCTGCCTTAACCCTACAGGCATTCTGACTGGGAAGCATCCTAGCTCGCATGTTCGTCACCAAGGTACTCTTCATTATATCCTGTTCTTTCATCCCTGGCCAATAAAATAACCAGTGGCAAGCCAATGAGTACTTTGACTGTACTCGCAAGCAACCCATGTTTTGTTTCAAGGTACAACAATGCATGATATCGGTAAATTTTTGCAGAAAGCTAGTTTTGAGTGCAATGACATGTTCAACAACTTGTAAGACATGCATCAAGAGAATTCAAGTAACCATGAGGACAGGTTACAGATGTCAACATAAATAGAGTGGGCACCAACCCATCTCAATCACGTCAAGTCCTTTGACTTGACCCAAGTAGTTATCCAAACACACACACTGGTTTGTAAACTCTGGACATAGTTTAAGCAGCACCGCCCAACTGTCCTTGACCGTGGACACGGCTATTCGAATAGTTTTACACTCTACAGAGGTTGCACACTTTACCCACAAGATCTGGGGAACTTCCGTGTCATCCACGACCCACGATACCTCAAGTACCTGGGGTAAGCACCCGATCACTACCTTTCCCTAGACGACACTAACAAGGAGTCCACTCGTTTTTCCATATCCTCACGATGTACATCATACGAGAGTCACTCGAGATCGTAACATCCGCGAGGGGACACAACGGTGTATCCGGTGCCCTGTGAAAACAGTCATGGCCGCCCTACCTGGCACGACCCCGTCCCGAGAGAGTGCACCAACAACTCTCCCCTTACTAGTAATGCGGGCTCCAAGCTAGTATCGGTCTAGGTAATCAATAATGCCCTTTCCCATATAAGGGTAGAGTGGTTGCGCATGTAAGGTTGGGACAGACATCAAATCTTAAATCTAATCTGTTTTCCAAAACAACACACACACTTGTCTCGAAACACCACTTTGCCATCAAGTGGTTACCCATCTCATCATCTCCCTCGGGCATAAGTGGCACCCGACGGGGTTTTCCAAAAAGTCTTTTGAAAATACTTTGTCTCCATCACCATGCATATTCCCGTCCCTTTTTGCGTAGCACTACTTTAGCATCGTATCTACTCCCACCGTCATGACCCTCATAAGAGGGTAGGGTCATGCACAATGCAAGTATCAACGAGGAAGTACGGTGGCAAACCATCAAAGTGGATACCACCTCGTCATGATTCCGTTGCAACAACAATATGGTGCTATATGACATGCATAAAAAGTGTTTCATAGACATGGTCAAAGGGCTGCCTGCCTGTTTTAACAAAGTCTTCGAGGTCTTCAAATATCTCTGGTCCAATTCCGAGCATTTCATCTACTTCGCCAACTATCGTCGAAAACAACCATAACAAGCAACACGACAAGGCAAGAATAAAAGTGCTCTAAAAATGTGAGTCACACTTTTCTAGGATACCTCTGGTCATATGAGGAATGACCAAGGTGATTTCATTGGAAGTGGATCAATGGATATTTCTAAACATTTCAATATGATGGAATCAATGGATTTGATGGATCCACAAGTTGTCCATAGAATGCCATTTTATAAAAATGAGTAAAAGTACCCATTAATTCAGGCATGATTTTAGAAACATTTAGAAATTGGTTTCACTGGATTTGGAGTTGAAATGAATATAATATGGATTTTTGAAGTGGACTTATGAGGATAAATGACCTTTTTAAAAGGATCAGTGAAAACCAAGGACAACAAAAGTGTCCACTGTGGCCTATTAAATAGGACTTGATTTATCGAGTCTCTGGAAATTTGAATCATCAAATTTGGAGTTCATTTGATTTATTTGTGGATTTTACAAATTTACAGAAAAAGAAAAAGGAAAGGGAAAGGGTTTACCCTTATCCAGCACATGGGCGCAGTTCAGCAGTGGGCCGGCCCAACGGCTCAGCTGCGCGGGTGGCAGGGGTGACGTCGAAGGCGGCCCGGGTGGAGTACGCCTTCGCTGCGCGTGAAGCGGGTTTACTCCCGGCCCGTCTCCACTTAAGCGGGCGGGGCCCGCCCACCGGGTCGCTGACAAGCGGGGCCCGACGCTCAGTCCATCTCCTACCTCCCGCTCGGACAGAGCAGAGGCAGGGGAGGCGAGGCCGAGCGGCGCCAGCGTTCTCTCCAACGGTACCGGCCACCTCCGTCAATGCCCAGCATGCCGACGGATTCAGGGGAGCGTGACGCACCCGCCGATGTGTGCCACGACGGCTGGGGTGGCAGGATGCGAGCGGTGCATCGGCCGCGGCGGACGAAGGCAACACTGAGGTTGCGGCATGGCGCTGCAGCTTCGGAGAGGACGAAATGAAGCGGGGGGAGATATGCATGATGGTGGTGGAGATGTTCTGAGGCCATGAGGTGAAGAGGAGGGGCTCGGGTCTCGGGTTGGCACGAATTTAACCGAAGTCCGGCGGCTCGGCTCCGGCCATGGAGGTGCAAGGAGAGCGCGGGGAGAGGAGTGAGCCGGTCGGGGTGATGCACAGGGGGAAGGCAGAGCGAACCGAGGGCAGAGAGGGCTCGGGGGTGGCCTTTTATGGCGGGGCGATGGTGCAGCGTGAGCTCATGCGCCGGCGAGGATGTTTCCATCGCTGCAAGCCACGGGGGCCCGTATGGGCGTGTCTGGGGCGTTCGTGGAGGAGGTCCACACCCATAAGAAGGGAGAGAAGGAGCAGGGGAGGGCCAGAGCACCGCGCGTGTGAGCTCAGTCATTGGAGCTCTTGGGCGGCCGGCGCACGTGCGAAAGGAGGCAGCACTAGGGAGAAGGAGGAGGGGGCCAGGGGCGTGGCGTGTTGCGGACGTCGAGGCACCTCGACTGGCGCGAGGGGGAGTCTCAAGGTGGCCGGAAGCGCTTGGTCGTGGGCGGCTACAGTGCCAGAGCGCACTGTAGCGCGTCCTAGAGCGTGTCCATGACATGCCATGGCATTTTAATAGTGCCATGGGCATGTCTTATAGTGTCTGGGGGTTTTGGGGGAGACTAAACAAGGTAGGAGTGGCATTGGATGCCTTAGATAGCCAATAGATGAGAGGGGAGGTGGAGAGAGAGGTGAACAGTGGCTGTCCAGAGGGGGAAAATGGGGTTTTACCCCATCATTCATGGAACTTTGGAAGAGGGGGAGCTACTGGAGGTAGGGTGACCTGGGGCAGCTGTGGTAAAAACTTGGGCTCATGGAGATTACTGGAAGAGGTCAAAATGATGATTTTGGACACATGGCAGAAGGTGTTTGTTGTTGGTTTGGGCAAGAAAATTAATTCCAATTGCCATGAGAATTAACAGGATGGAATGGCACATAGAAGTAGGGTGTTCCACCAAGTTTGAGCACATTTGGGCAAAGTAGCCAATGTAACTTTGGTAAACCCTAGAAATTAGCAGAAATGAACTTGTGCAGATCTAGTTGAGCAAATCACTTCCCCTTGATGAACCACTTGGTGTAGTGTCATCATTTGGGGATTTGAACATGTCCACAAAAATTCAGATCAAAAGGACACACTTGGCAATGTAGAGTTCTTCAAATTTGGTTCTGGACAGGAAGGGTTTTGGGGCACTTTGATCAATATAACATTTTCTCCAACTTGTGGCATTTGGTATAGATGAATGATTAGACCATTTGAGCATGTTCACAAGGTTTGAGAACATTTGGACATGTTTGGCAATGTAAAGTTGCTCAAACTTCAAAATGGAAAGAAATGGTTTTGAGGGGATTTCATGGAGTTATACTATTCTCCATGACATGATACTTG
The DNA here is from genome assembly GCF_002162155.2 of Triticum dicoccoides. Taxonomy (NCBI): domain Eukaryota; kingdom Viridiplantae; phylum Streptophyta; class Magnoliopsida; order Poales; family Poaceae; genus Triticum; species Triticum dicoccoides. The sequence continues at coordinate 256,760,902 of NC_041391.1, forward strand.
TCAAGATAATCAAACATGTCATATGTGACATGCTAGAATTTTCTTGGAATTTTTTGGAGAATATTTCCTTTGTAAATATTTCAAAATCTTGAAATATCCAAAAAGGGGTTTTGAGGGATTTGACCAACATTTTGAACATGACCATGTGTTGAAACTCTTATATATGGACAATATATGTCCACTGAGTTTCCCTAGATTTTTGTCAAATATTTTCGAAACAATGAAATAAATTTTCCCTATTAAAGAACATTTCTCTCCTGAAGAAAAATATTTTAAATAAAATAGGAAAATAACTTTTAAAATTATATTTTTGTGGTTTCTGGGTATCCTATATCTAATAGGAGTCAAATATATTTTTGGAGAGATTTTTACTGCCCTTAATTAAGTACTTGAAGTGCAAACCTCAATTCAGGGGTTTCTGAAAAACTAATTTTTAAAAAAACTATTTGGCCAAATTATTTTTGCAAGAAATTATTTTTATGTCCTATACACATGGCATGATCATTGGGAAAGGTTTTTGGATCAAGGAGAAGGAGTATAAGAGTTGGAGGATTTATTTTATTTTTAGAGCACTTGCAAACAACAGACAAAATCCAATCAAGGCAAAGTCCAAAACACTCAAAACTTTTTGTCAAACCACATTTTATCATGATTTATCATCTTAAGTGTTGTGCCATGAAAATCAGGGTGTGACAGTAGATGTTATATGCACGAGTAGAACACAAGTGAGTTGTGGGCGATACAAGTCATACTGCTTACCAGCATGTCATACTTTGGTTCGGCGGTATTGTTGGATGAAGTGGCCCGGACCGACATTACACGTACGCTTACGCGAGACTGGTTCTACCGACATGCTTTGCACACAGGTGGCTAGCGGGTGTCAATTTTTCTCCAACTTTAGTTGAACCGAGTACGGCTACGCCTGCTCCTTGAGAAGGTTAAAACAACACTAACTTGACGAACTATCGTTGTGCTTTTGATGCGTAGGTAAGACCGGTTCTTGCTCAGCCTGTAGCAGCCACATAAAACTTGCAACAACAAAGTAGAGGACGTCTAACTTGTTTTTGCAGGGCATGTTGTGATGTGATATGGTCAAGACGTGATGCTATATTTTATTGTATGAGATGATCATGTTTTGTAACCGAAGTTATCGGCAACTGGCAGGAGCCATATGGTTGTCGCTTTATTGTATGCAATGCAATCGCACTCTAATTGCTTCACTTTATCACTAAGCGGTAGCGATAGTCGTAGAAGCAATAGGTGGCGAAACGACAACGATGCTACGATGAAGATCAAGGTGTCATGCCGGTGATGATGGTGATCATGACGGTGCTTCGGAGATGGAGATTACAAGCACAAGATGATGATGGCCATATCATATCACTTATACTGATTGCATGTGATGTTTATCCTTTATGCATCTTATTTTGCTTTGATTGACGGTAGCATTATAAGATGATCTCTCACTAAATTTCAAGGTATAAGTGTTCTCCCTGAGTATGCACCGTTGCGAAAGTTCTTCGTGCTGAGACACCACGTGATGATCGGGTGTGATAGGCTCTACGTTCAAATACAATGGGTGCAAAACAGTTGCATAGGCAGAATACTCAGGTTAAACTTTGACGAGCCTAGCATATACAGATATGCCCTCGGAACACTGAGACCGAAAGGTCGAGCGTGAATCATATAGTAGATATGATCAACATAGTGATGTTCACCATTGAAAATTACTCCATCTCACGTGATGATCGGACATGGTTTAGTTGATTTGGATCATGTGATCACTTAGATGATTAGAGGGATGTTTGTCTAAGTGGGAGTTCTTTAGTAATATGATTAATTAAACTTAAATTTATCATGAACTTAGTACCTCATAGTATTTTGCTTGTCTATGTTTGTTGTAGATATATGGCTCGTGTTGTTGTTCCGTTGAATTTTAATGCGTTCCTTGAGAAACCTAAGTTGAAAGATGATGGTAGCAATTACACGGACTGGGTCCGTAACTTGAGGATTATCCTCATTGCTGCACAGAAGAATTACGTCCTGGAAGCACCGCTGGGTGCCAGGCCTGCTGCAGATGCAACTAACAACGTTAAGAATGTCTGGCAGAGCAAAGGTGATGACTACTCGATAGTTCAGTGTGCCATGCTTTACGGCTTAGAACCGGGACTTCAACGACGTTTTGAACGTCATGGAGCATATGAGATGTTCCAGGAGTTGAAGTTAATATTTCAAGCAAATGTCCGGATTGAGAGATATGAAGTCTCTAATAAGTTCTATAGCTGCAAGATGGAAGAGAATAGTTCTGTTAGTGAACATATACTCAAAATGTCTGGGTATAGTAATCACTTGATTCAACTGGGAGTTAATCTTCCTGATGATAGTGTCATTGACAGAATTCTTCAATCACTGCCACCAAGCTACAAGAGCTTCGTGATGAACTATAATATGCAAGGGATGGACAAGACTATTCCCGAGCTCTTCGCAATGCAAAAGGCTGCGGAGGTAGAAATCAAAAAGGAGCATCAAGTGTTGATGGTCAATAAGAACACCAGTTTCAAGACAAAGGGTAAAGGGAAGAAGAAGGGGAACTTCAAGAAGAACGGCAAACAAGTTGCTGCTCAAGAGAAGAAACCCAAATCTGGATCTAAGCCTGAGACTGAGTGCTTCTACTACAAGCAGACTGGTCACTGGAAGCGGAACTGCCCGAAGTATTTGGCGGATAAGAAGGATGGCAAGGTGAACAAAGGTATATGTGATATACATGTTATTGATGTGTACCTTACCAATGCTCACAGTAGCACCTGGGTATTTGATACTGGTTCTGTTGCTAATATTTCCAACTCGAAACAGGGACTACGGATTAAGCGAAGATTGGCTAAGGGCGAGGTGCCGATGCGCGTGGGAAATGGTTCCAAAGTCGATGTGATCGCAGTCGGCACGCTACCTCTGCATCTAATGATGTGAGACGGTTATTCATTTAAATCAGAGAATAATAGTTGTTCTATTTATATGAGTAATATCTTTTATGGTCATGCACCCTTGAAGAGTGGTCTATTTTTATTAAATTTCGATAGTAGTGATACACATATTCATAATGTTGAAGCCAAAACATGCAGAGTTGATAATGATAGTGCAACTTATTTGTGTCACTACCATTTGGATCATATTGGTGTAAAGCCCATGAAGAAATTCCATACTAATGGACTTCTGGAATCACTTGATTATGAATCACTTGGTACTTGCGAACCGTGCCTCATGGGCAAGATGACTAAAACGCTGTTCTCCAGAACTATGGAGCGAGCAACCGATTTGTTGGAAATCATACATATTGATGTATGTGGTCCAATGAACATTGAGGCTCGCGGCGGGTATCGTTATTTTCTCACCTTCACAGATGATTTAAGAAGATATGGGTATATCTACTTAATGAAACACAAGTCTGAAACATTAGAAAAGTTCAAAGAATTTCAGAGTGAAGTAGAAAATCATCGTAACAAGAAAATAAAGTTTCTACGATCTGATCGTGGAGGAGAATATTTGAGTTACGAGTTTCGTTTACATTTGAAACAATGCGGAATAGTTTGGCAACTCACGTCACCCAGAACACCACAACGTAATGGTGTGTTCGAACGTCGTAATCGTACTTTACTAGATATGGTGCAACCTATGATGTCTCTTACTGATTTACCGCTATCGTTTTGGGGTTATGCTTTAGAGACGGCCGCATTCACGTTAAATAGGGCACCATCAAAATCCGTCGAGACGACGCCTTATGAACTATGGTTTAGCAAGAAACCAAAGTTGTTGTTTCTTAAAGTTTGGGGCTGCGATGCGTATTTGAAGAAACTTCACCCAGATAAGCTCGAACCCAAATCGAATAAACGTGTCTTCATAGGATACCCAAAAGAGACTATTGGGTACACCTTCTATCACAGATCTGAAGGCAAGACTTTTGTTGCTAAATTCGGATCCTTTCTAGAGAAGGAGCTTTTCTCGAAAGAAGTGAGTGGGAGGAAAGTAGAACTTGATGAGGTAACTATACCTGCTCCCTTATTGGAAAATAGTTCATCACAGATACCGGTTCCTGTGACGACTACACCAATCAGTGAGGAAGCTAATGATATTGATCATGAAACTTCAGATCAAGTTACTACCGAAGCTCATAGGTCAACCAGAGTAAGATCCGCTCCAGAGTGGTACGGTAATCCTATTCTGGAAGTCATGTTACTTGACCATGGCGAACATACAAACTATGAGGAAGCGATGATGAGCCCAGATTCCGCAAAATGGCTTGAGGCCATGAAATCTGAGATGGGATCCATGTATGAGAACAAAGTATGGACTTTGGTTGACTTTCCCGATGATCGACAAGCCATCGAGAATAAATGGATCCTCAAGAAGAAGACTGACGCTGATGGTAATGTAACTGTCTACAAAGATCGACTTGTTGCAAAAGGTTTTCGACAAGTTCAAGGAGTTGACTACGATGAGACTTTCTCACCCGTAGCGATGCTTAAGTCTGTCCGAATAATGTTAGCAATTGCCGCATTTTATGATTATGAAATATGGCGAATGGATGTCAAAACTGCATTCTTGAATGCGATTTCTGGAAGAAGAGTTGTATATGATGCAACCAAAAGGTTTTGTCGATCCAAAAGGTGCTAACAAAGTGTGCAAGCTCCAGCGATCCATTTATGGACTGGTGCAAGCCTCTCGGAGTTGGAATAAACGCTTTGATAGTGTGATGAAAGCATATGGTTTTATCAGACTTTTGGAGAAGCCTGTATTTACAAGAAAGTGAGTGGAGCTCTGTAGCATTTCTGATAATATATGTAGATGAACTATTGTTAATTGGAAATGATATAGAATTTCTGGATAGCATAAAAGGATACATGAATAAAAGTTTTTCAATGAAAGACCTCGGTGAAGCTGCTTACATATTAGGCATCAAGATCTATAGAGATAGATCAAGACGCTTAATTGGAGTTTCACAAAGTACATACCTTGATAAAGTTTGGAAAAAGTTCAAAATAGATCAAGCAAAGAAAGGGTTCTTGCCTGTATTACAAGGTGTGAAGTTGAGTCAAACTCAATACCCTACCATAGACGAAGATAGAGAGAAAATGAAAGATGTTCCCTATGCTTCAACCATAGGCTCTATAATGTATGCAACGCTGTGTACCAGACCTGATGTATGCTTAGCAATAAGTTTAGCAGAGAGGTACCAAAGTAATCCAGGAGTGGATCACTGAACAGCGGTCAAGAATATCCTGAAATACCTGAAAAGGACTAAGGATATGTTTCTCGTTTATGGAGGTGACAAAGACCTAGTCGTAAATGGTTACGTCGATGCAAGCTTTGACACTAATCCGGACGATTCTAAATTGCAAACCAGATACGTGTTTATATTGAATGGTGGAGCTGTCAGTTGGTGCAGTTCTAAACAAAGTGTCGTGGCGGGATCTACATACGAAGTGGAGTACATAGTTGCTTCGGAAGCAGCAAATGAAGGAGTCTAGATGAAGGAGTTCATATCCGATCTAGGTGTCATACCCAGTGCATCGGGACCAATGAAGATCTTCTGTGACAATACTGGTGCAATTGCCTTAGCAAAGGAATCCAGATTTCACAAGAGGACCAAGCACATCAAGAGACGCTTCAATTCCATCCGGGACCAAGTCCAGGTGGGAGACACAGAGATTTGCAAGATACATACGGATCTGAATGTTGCAGACCTGTTGACTAAGCCTCTTCCACGAGCAAAACATGATCATCACCAAGGCTCCATGGGTGTTAGAATCATTACTGTGTAATCTAGATTATTGACTCTAGTGCAAGTGGGAGACTGAAGGAAATATGCCCTAGATGCAATAGTAAAGTTATTATTTATTCCTTATATCATGATAAATTTTTATTATTCATGCTAGAATTGTATTAACCAGAAACATAATACATGTGTGAATACATAGACAAACATAATGTCACTAGTATGACTCTACTTGACTAGCTCATTAATCAAAGATGGTTATGTTTCCTAACCATAGACATGAGTTGTCATTTGATTAACGGGATCACATCATTAGGAGAATGATGTGATTTACTTGACCCATTCCGTTAGCTTAGCACTTGATCGTTTAGTATGTTGCTATTGCTTTCTTCATGACTTACACATGTTCCTACAACTATGAGATTATGCAACTCCCATTTACCAAAGGAACACTTTGTGTGCTACCAAACGTCACAACGTAACTGGGTGATTATAAAGGAGCTCTACAGGTGTCTCCAAAGGTACATGTTGAGTTGGCATATTTCGAAATTAGGTTTTGTCACTCCGATTGTCGGAGAGGTATCTCTGGGCCCTCTCGGTAATGCCCATCACTATAAGCCTTGCAAGCAATGTAGCTAATGAGTTAGTTACAGAATGATGCAATAGATAATGAGTAAAGAGACTTACTGGTAACGAGATTGAACTAGGTATTGAGATACCGACGATCGAATCTCGGGCAAGTAACATACCGATGACAAAGGGAACAACGTATGTTGTTATGCGGTTTGACCAATAAAGATATTCGTAGAATATGTAGGACCCAATATGAGCATCCAGGTTCCGCTATTTGTTATTGATCGGAGACGTGTCTCGGTCATGTCTACATTGTTCTCGAACCCCTAGGGTCGGCACACTTAAAGTTTCGATGACGATTATATTATGAGTTTATGAGTTTTGATGTACCGAAGGTTGTTTGGAGTCCTAAATGTGATCACGGACATGACGAGGAGTCTCGAAATGGTCGAGACATGAAGATTGATATATTGGAAGCCTATTTTTGGATATCGGAAGTGTTCCGGGTGAAATCAGGATTTTACCGAAGTACCGAGGGGTTACCGGAACCCCCCGGGGGCTTAATGGGCCATAGTGGGCCTTTGTGGAGAAGAGGAGAGGCGTCTAGGGCAGGGCCGCGCGCCCCTCCCCCTTTAGTCTGAATAGGACAAGGAGAGGGGGCCGGCGCCCCCCCTTTCCTTCCTCTCTCCCTCCTCTTTCCCCCTTCTCCTAATCCAACAAGGAAGGGAGGGAGTCCTACTCCCGGTGGGAGTAGGACTCCTCCTGGCGTGCCTCCTCCTAGCCGGCCGCACCTCCCCCTTGCTCCTTTATATACGGGGGCAGGGGTACCCTAGACACAACAATTGATCATTGATCTCTTAGCTGTGTGCGGTGCCCCCCTCCACCATAGTCCTCCTCGATAATATCGTAGCGGTGCTTAGGCAAAGCCCTGCGTCGGTAGAACATCATCATCGTCACCACGCAGTCGTGCTGACGGAACTCTCCCTCGACACTCGGCTGGATCGGAGTTCGAGGGACGTCATCGAGCTGAATGTGTGCTAGAACTCGAAGGTGTCGTGCTTTCGGTGCTTGATCGGTCGGGCCGTGAAGACATACGACTACATCAACCGCGTTGTTCTAACGCTTCCACTTTCGGTCTACAATTATACGTGGACAACACTGTCCCCTCTCGTTGCTATGCATCACCATGATCTTGCGTGTGCGTAGGAATTTTTTTGAAATTACTACGTTCCCCAACAGCCGCCCCTCTCGGGTGCCCCTCACCGTGGCCGCCCTAGTCTTCCCCAGCGCCGTCCTGTGCCGGGAACTGGCGCGGATCGTCTCTGCCATCTTGACGGTGCCCTCAGCCGGGCGGGAGATGATAACCCACAATTGTAGGGGATCGCGACAGCTTTCGAGGCTAAAGTATTCAACCCAAATTTATTGATTTGACACAAGGGGAGCCAAAGAATATTCTTGAGTATTAGCAGTTGAGTTGTCAATTCAACCACACCTGGATAACTTAGTATCTGCAGCAAAGTATTTAGTAGCGAAGTAGTATGATAATAAAGGTAACGGTAACAAAAGTAATGTTTTTGGGTTTTGTAGTAGTTGTAACAGTAGCAACGGAAAAGTAAATAAGCGAAGAACAACATGTGCAAAGCTTGTAGGCAATGGATTAGTGATGGATAATTATGCGGGATGTGATTCCTCATGTAATATCTATAACATAGGGTGACACAGAACTAGCTCCAGTTCATCAATGTAATGTAGGCATGTATTCCGTAAATAGTCATACGTGCTTATGGAAAGAACTTGCATGACATCTTTTGTCCTACCCTCCCGTGGAAGCGGGGTCCTAGCGGAAACTAAGCGAGAACTTGCATGTATTAAGGCCTCCTTTTAATAGAGAACCGGAACAAAGCATTAGCACATAGTGAATACATGAACTCCTCAAACTACGGTCATCACCGAGAAGTATCCTGATTATTGTCACTTCGGGGTTGTCGGATCATAACACATAATAGGTGACTATAGACTTGCAAGATAGGATCAAGAACACATATATATTCATGAAAACATAATAGGTTCAGATATGAAATCATGGTACTCGGGCCCTAGTGACAAGCATTAAGCATAGCAAAGTCATAGCAACATCAATCTCAGAACATAGTGGATACTAGGGATCAAACCCTAACAAAACTAACTTGATTACCTGGTAAATCTCATCCAACCCATCACCGTCCAGCAAGCCTACGATGGAATTACTCACGCACGGCGGTGAGAATCATGAAATTGGTGATGGAGGATGGTTGATGATGACGACGACGACGAATCCCCCTCTCCGGAGCCCCGAACGGACTCCAGATCAGCCCTCCCGAGAGAGATTAGGGCTTGGCGGCGGCTCCGTGTCGTAAAACGCGATGAAACTTTCTCTCTGATTTTTTTCTCCCCAAACATGAATATATGGAGTTGGAGTTGAGGTCGGTGGAGGTCCAGGGGGCCCATGAGACAAGGGGGCGCGCCCAGGGGGAGGGGGCGCGCCCCCCATCCTCATGGACAGGGTGTGGGCCCCTGGTATTGATTCTTTCGCTAGTATTTTTTATATTTTCCTAAAAGTGCCTCCGTGGATTTTCCGGACATACCGAGAACTTTTCTTTTCTACACATAAAACAACATCATGGCAGTTCTGCTGAAAACAGCGTCAGTCCGGGTTAGTTTCATTCAAATCATGCAAGTTAGAGTCCAAAACAAGGGCAAAAGTCTTTCGAAAACTAGATATGTTGGAGACGTATCAGGAGACGGCTGGACCAGCCCACCCCATCGCCGGCAGCGCGCCCCTCCAGTGCCTCCTCTGTTCCTGTCGGGGGCAGGGAGAGGAGGAAGAAGACAGGAGCGAGGTTAGCCCCCCCCCTGCGCGTGGGACCCCCTGGTCAGTCCCTCACCCGTTGACCAGCCCCGGCCCCACCTTGCCACATCACTTAAGTGAAGGCATATTCCCCAAATTACGCTTTCAGTTTTCTGTCCAGGCCCCAGGTTAAAAATCTTTTTCTTGCAGATAGGTCCCTGGCAGAAAACACCTCATAATTTTTTAACCGTAGCTCCAAATGAGGTGATTCCAAAGCCTACTTCTTAGTTTCGTCAAGCCCGTCTTGTTGGTCATGCTTTGACTATGGTTTGACACTGTGAAAATGACCATTGTGCCCTTGCCCTTATTCAGCCCCCTCCGAGAGAGTACGTTTTCCAGCGATTCGTTCCGCGGGTTTCTCGCACTTCCTCCCGGTGATTTCTTCCACCCCAGGCAAGCCACAATACCCACTTGCTTGATAGTCATGCAGTAGCCATGGTTTTCAGCTTGAATATTTATGAAAAGTTTGCTTGTTGAAAAGATGGTTATCGTTGTTCCGGTGATGTTTAGATTTGCATGTTCACTTTTGTGCTATGTTGTCTTGTACTCTGTTATCATGTTCTACCTGCTAGTATTTCCTTTCATATGTTTATGCTTGATAGTAGTACATGTTGATGTTGGTGATGGTCATGCTAGTCAGAATGCCATGCTCAGTGGATATGATTTATTGTTGATATGGTGGATAGTTATGTCATACCCTCATGATTATGTTGATATCATGTTCATGCATTTTATCATGGCTCGGCATATTTGCATTCTAGTTAACCAGATTAAATTGAACTTGAACAACTGTTGGCTGAGTCATGGTGCCGCTGAAACGATGCTGACCAGTGCAACCACGCTTACCGGTATGGGACGGTCATAACTGGGTCTATTGTCGTGCCTCTCGCTAGTGCCTCCAACGAGGGAAGGTTATGGGAGCGTGCTACCCTGATCAGGTAGGCGGACATAAGCCTTGTGTGCCCACTGCTGTTGTTGTGTGCACATGTCCCTATTTGGGATGGTTTATTGTTTTGGGCCACGACGGTGGTTTGAGGTGTCTTGAGGTAGACACGGGGCCACCATGACTTAGCCTAGTGAGGAGTGAGTCGGAGTGGCCGGGAGAGTGTCATGGCAGTAGATCGGTTTTGTCAGAATGCCATTGGTCCACCCGAATGGGAGTGCAAGGCCATGGGTTCTGTAGTGTGGGTACAGTGTACTAACCTCTACAGAGTGTATATTAAATCTATCGATAGCCGTGCCCGCGGATAAGGGCCCAGGTCGAAAGTAGGGTACACCATGAGTCAACAGTAATAAGAATAACTTGATTAATGACAACTCGTGGTTGTGATCGCCGTAAGGATCACGGTTTGAGACCAAGTGTTGGTCATGGTCGTGACCGCCGTAAGGATCACGGTGGTATCGAGGATATCGAGTCGTTGTATATTCGTGAGGTTGTGCGAGAATCGTGGGTAAAGATCAAGCTCCTTGTGGTCATTTAATGATTACTACGATATTGTTTATACCAAGCTTGATTTGATCCTGAGATGATCGTGTGATGTCCGAGGTTGGTAAGTGATGCATGTGTTGGTTACGAGGTAGCCATAGCAGAATAAGTGGTGCATATAGTGTCATCGTGTTGCATGCTAGGAGTGTTGGATTAATATGTTCATGTTGTGTTAGCGATATCATGTTCATGTTATATTGTTCTGATGATATCAGGATAATCCCTGCTTAACCTCTAATTTCCATGTTGTTGTTTGTCTTGAATGCTTCTGATTATTGTGAGCTTGCAAGTACATTCAATGTACTAACCTGGCATGTCATGCCAGTTAGCAGGTCATGCCAGGTTTGATTGCTTGCTTGTCCTGGTTTCCGTTCGTGGGAGCTAGGATAAGCGTTCCAACCAGAGTCCCTGCAGAGTGGAGTTCACCACTGTCGTCATTGTTCTGCTGCTAGAGTTCTTCCGCTGCATCGTGTTGTTCTGCTGCTTGCATAGAGCAAGAGTGGCAGGCGTAGTGTCGCCGTGCCGATGTAACCCTTGTACCCAAATAGAGTGTAATAAAGAGCTAGTTTGTTCTATGCTAAGTACTGCCGTATTCCAGAAGACTTCATCTCGATCTCTGGGCTGGAATACGGGGCGTTCCGGTTATCTCTGAGCCGGGGTGCCACAAAAACCGGACCCGATAGCTTAACGGCATTCCGTTACGGTGGATGCCACGTGTCGGGCACCCTTGACGAAAGCACTTCTGTGACGCGCAATTTATCGTCCTGGAAGTGGACACTTCCATGATGATAATTTTGGTAATGTCGTGCAAAACTTCTACGACGGCACAGGTATGACTATCTTGATTCTGTCATAAAATCGTCATGGATGTACATGCATAACAAAAAACGCGACCTACTGGGACAAACACATATCATCACAGAAGTGTATTTTTTTTGTAGTGTAGATACCTTGTTCACACCCCAAAGTTGGGTCTATGGTACCCCAAGGATGCTAAGTTTGATATCATTGGGTACACAGATGTGGATTGGGCTGGAGACAAAGTGGGACGGAAGTCCACCTCTGGTGCATGTCAATTTCTTGGATGCTCCTTGGTAAGTTGGTCCTCAAAGAAGCAAAATTGTGTTGCCCTCTCCACCGCCAAAGCTGAATACATTGCAACCTCCAGTTGGGAAACTCAGTTACAATGGATGAGGCAAACTTTGAAGGATTGCGGTATCACCTATAGACATGAGCCTCTTCTCTGTGATAATGAAAGTGCCATCAATATTGCTGAGAATCCCAAAGATAATACCCGCACCAAGCACATTGATATTAGGTATCATTTCTTGAGTGATCATGTGGAAAAGGGTGACTTCCATATTGATCGTGTTGGTACAGATATCCAACTTGCAGATATTTTCACCAAGGCATTGGATGAAGCAAGGTTTTGTCAACTTAGGCGTGAACTTGGTATCTTGGAGCTTGACAACATTATGTGAAATCTAGTACCCATTCATGCATTTTCATCATGTCTTGTCTTGATGTAGGCATATATTTAGGGGGAGACATTCAATTCATGAGTACTCTCACCATACATATTGCATAAATAGAACAAACACTCTCAAAGTTACCAAGTTTTTCAAACTATGGTGCTTTAAAAGATGGAGTCGTGACTATGTATCCAAAGTCAAAATCTTTGCGACCCTATGTCCCATATGCTCAAACATGGTGACCTCGGTCACCGCTCATGGATTGCTTATATGAACCTTTCTTTACTTAATATTGTTGGGCTATTATTGCACACCTTAGTATGACCATAAAATTACTTTGTCTTTCATCTCTACAAAAATCAAAATCTCCTTGGTGGAGTCTATATCACAATCTAACTATACATGGCCCTTCACTGCCCTCTCTCTCAGTCTCAATTTGTGTCCAGTGGCCGGACATCCGGGCCTTAGCAGGACATCCGGGTCTAGCACTTCTTTGCTGCCTAAAATCTTCAGGCGTCTCCAGTGGCCGGAAATCTGGGCCATTACCCGGACATCCGGGCCTTGGAGTCTTGCTTGTCTGGTCCCTGACCGCAAGTCGGCGGATATCCGGGCCTCACCCCGAATGTCCATCCCGTAGCCCCGCAGACACACAAAATGGGATGGGGGCTCAGGAGTTTGGGGCAGTTCCCCTTTCCTTCTCTCTCGCTCTCCCCATCTTTTTCACATTGCCGCCACCGTCGGGCTGTGCTTCGACACTGCCCCGGCCATCTCCTCCAACCTCGGGCCCCGATCTCCTGCCTACGTCTTCAACTCCTGCCGATCTACAATTCCATCCAATCCATTCTCTGGGTTGTGGTGTCAATCACTCGGGAGGGAACTGTTCGGGTGTTGACTTGTGGATCGGCCGCCGGAGTTCTTCATGGCTCGTACCAAGAATTGCGGCCCTCCTCCTTCTTCCCGGGGTATGACTGCTATCTACTCTTGCCTCTCTTCTGTTTTGGCACAATCATTCTAGGTTTTCATGATCTCTCACGGCTATCTTGGTGTGTATTCTCTCTAGAGATTTGATGTCACTTGCCTAGCCTAAAATCCTCTCTATCTACTTGTCTAAATCACCTTAATCATGGGCATGTCAATACTTTGATCTACCACTTGGACTTGTCCTATGGTCGTGTTCGAAAATGTTCACATTCTCACAATTTAATTTGCTTTATCCTTGTTCATACTTTTTGACTCCTTCTCATAGGTACCCTTATTGTGTATCTATTTCAGTCACTCGTAGGCAAGGTTCCACCAACTCCGATGAACATGCTCGACCTAAGAAGAAGAAGTCCTCCACCGGTCCTAAGAAGAAGCATAGGGCACCATCACCAAGTTCGGATGATGAGGACTATGTTGGGGAGGAAGAGGAAGACATTGCCCCTAGGAGTTCCGTTGGTCAGTCAAAGTTGGGCACCCGGAGGGGGGCCGTGCCTCAAGTCTGAGGGTCTGCTATGCCTGTTGCCCGTGGTCGCCACATCTCCATGGAGATCCCTAATAGCGTGAATCGACCCATTCACGATTTCATGACCGTGGGGGATGGTCCATACCTTGAGTTTCGAAGGGATATCAATCAATCTGAGATGAGGGTTGATGCTAAGGATGCTCGTTTTCGTACTCGCATGCAGCAGGACCTCTACTCTAGCTTCGCCCGCGGCCGTGGATTTGTTGTTCACAAGTGCGTGGATCTTAAGTTCTTGCGGGATAATCCTGCCATGTTCCCTGACAACCCAGTCAAGATCATTGATGATATGACTCTTGGTACAGCAATGACCTTTAGGTGTGATTGGAATGAAGATGCCACCCTTCAGTTCTATGCCACCCGCTTCTTTGGCCCTGACAACACTCTCACCAGGATGACCGATGATACCATGCTGAGCATCACCTATGAGCGTTTTATTCAGATTTTGGGCCTCTCCGGTGTTGTACACAAAATCCATAGTCTGGATCCACTTCATAAGCCCAAGGGGGTTGATGATTGCATGCCTCTTGTTAAGCCTATCACTCAGCTCACGGAGGAGGAACGTGCGTATCCACCCAACGAGGTATCCATCTTCAGTCTCCTTACTACATTCTCTATCAGTGTGTGCTTTGCACTATCTATCCAAAGAAGGGAGATCGCTCAAGGGCTCGCAACTACTGCATTGACTTGATGATTCGTATGCAAGAGAAGCCTACCAAGCCTCTTGACATAGCTCATTACATTTGGCATGAGATCCATCTTTCCAACTTTCTTCAGTTGCACCAATTCCCTCATGCTACGTTCATTCAGGCATTGATTGATCACACTGCTCCGTTTGAGGTTGCAAACACAGAGGTGCATGCTATTTGGAAACCACCTCCTCATATGCGCATGTCTGCTCCTGCACCATCTGCTGCTCCTCGGCAGTCTAGGAAGTCTGCTGGTGCGTCTCAGCCCACAGGCTCCTTCGTGCCTTCCTCCTCGACCGCACCTTGTGGACGTCTTGCCATGTTCTTGAGCAAGGCTCATGTCGGATTTTTGGGTCCGGCAACCCGTGAGAGGTTTGAACATTGGGGTGCGTGCGGAGATCTCAACCTGCCTAGCCTGCCTACTCGTGATCCTCCCTAGCCTAGCGCGAAGAGCTCACAGAGACACAAGGACACAAAGATTTATACTAGTTTGGGCCATCGTTGTGGTGTAATACCCTACTCTAGTTTGGTGTGGTGGATTGCCTCGAGGGGCTATGGATGAACTACTACAAGGATGAACAAGCGTCAGGAGGTGAGGTGTTCTTGAGCTGGTGTGTTGCTTGGGAAGGAATCAATCCTCCTCTATGGCGGTGGCTAAGTCCTATATATAGTGCCTTGGTCCTCTTCACAAATATGAGCGGGAAGGGATTCCACAACGGCGGGATTTGAAAGGGCACAAGCAGTACAGTCTATCCTAACAAAAGTAGTCTTTGCCTGCGAAAAGCATCTAGTCGTGACGCTGCGGTGGGCTCAGTGATGACCTCCATCTTGCCGTCCTGAAGGTCTTGGTCTCGTTGCACCAGAATGGAAACCTTTGGCTGCTTCCACGGGACTCTACGCCCGCCTGACTTTGCTCGTCATGGCTCACGTCGGTTGAGCCTCATGAGGTAGCTGCATAGATCTCTCTGCCCCTTATGAGCCCTCCTGAGGAGGCCAACTCCTTCGGGGGTCTTGGCGTCGTCTGCCTCGCGAGGCTTGGCCCCTCGATGTAGCCACGTGGTGGGCCGCAGGCAGGCAAGACTGGATACCCCCATGTCCAGGACGCCGATAGCTCAGTCTACTATTATGAAGGCGATCACTTTCAACTATCAGCAAAACCATGATGTTCAGCCCCACTTTTTCTTGTGTTACCTTGTACCCTGGTTACTCCTTGTAATCACCATGTTGTATTACTTATTCTTTTTTAAATAAAGTTTTGATATGCTGTGGGGGTTTTGCCCCACAGTTCCCAGTTAAAAAAAACATGATGTTCAGAAGCACCTCATCATCTCCAAGAACCAGCTCAAGCAGCGTCTTCGCGACCGTGGGAGTCCCGTGAGTGATGTTGATCCTATTCCAACGGCTCCATCCTCTTCCACCTTCGGATTCCCGTCTCGTGACGAGTTCGCCGAGTTCTTTGATGATAATAATGACATCCGCCAGGAGTGATTTCTATTGTATTCTTATGGTTCTTCACCCATTTTTGCATGTTGCTTTCATGGTATCTTAGTTTGGGTTTGGATCATGCTATATGTTTATCATGTGTGTGCACTATTATTCAAACTCTTATGTATGCTACATATGGTGCTTAATCGTTTGAGACTATGTTGTTAACCTTATGGCTATGGGTTGTTGTTGTCTCATGTGTGCATGTCATACTTTCTTATCATTTTTGAGTTACATATGCTACCATGAGAGTTTGTGTTGTACATCCTAACATAATCATCCCATGCACTCAATGTGGAAGAGCTAAAGAAAATAGGAACATATAATGTATTATGCTCTCATGATTTACAATGCAAGATTTATTTATTGAATCTATGATACTACATGTATGGTTGTAATCAACAAACAAAAAGGGGGAGATTGAAAGTGCAATCTTGCCCTTACATCATGTTTTGGTGTTGAGGACAATATACAAGTATGGGACTAACTATGTTTGTCATGTAAATCTCAGGTGTTAGTCTCCGGTTCATCAAAATGTGTGAGGATCATGAACATACGAAGTTGATTTTACCCAAAGTATACTCAAGCAAGAAGTATCAAAAAGATTGCATCATTTGATTTCTTGAGTATAGGATCCCGCACTATTAAGAGGGGATCGGTAGGGTTAGTGAAAGACTTGCTCAAGCAACAAGAATTCCAATCTTCAAAATCTTAGGGTCACACAAAAATATTATGGTGCATATGTTCTGTTTTGCTCCCATGCTGGATGTCCGGGCTGCCGGCCGGACGTCCAGGCCGCACGCCGGATATCCGGCCCACTTGTGGGATGTTCGACTCACTGCTATCCAAACACCAGTAGGTGTGCACATTTTCACCGGATGTCCAGGCAGCACCCCGGATGTTCGGGACTTCCGGTTATTCTGGATGTCCGGACTTTGCCCCGGATATCCGTCTCACTACTATCCAGACACCAGTAGGTTTACACGCATTTGCTGGATGTCCGGGCTTCACCCCGGATGTCCGGGACTTTCATCCACGCTGGATGTCCGGACCATGCCCCGGAAGTCTGGGCCTTCCTGTGCTACCGGATGTCCGTGCTTTACCCAGGATGTTCGGCCCCTCTGCTTCATCCTCTGCTGCCTGCTTTACGCTTGTTGTGCTACAGTAGGCCGGATGTCCGGTCTTTACCCCAGAAGTCCGTCCTACACTGTCATTTGCACTACAACGGTCACTTTTACTCACACACTATATATAGCCCTCTTCCCCCCCCCCCACGGGAAAGGGCTGACCATTCACTTTGAGCAAACCCTAGAACACATTTCACTCTCTCTCTTACACTCCAACACCAAATCTTAGATCCCCAAGGGATTTGAGAGCATTTGAGAAAAGTGGTCCACCCAAGTGATAGATCCACTTCTTCCCCTTCTTTGCACCAAAGGAATTCGTGATTTGAGCAAGTCTTGAGCTTTTCCCCATCGTTCTTGTTACTCTTGGAGGTTGGAGACTCCTAGGCGGTAGGAGTCTTTCGGAGAGGAATCATTCTTTGTGATTACCCCCCGGAAAGTTTGTGAGGGTTTGGAGACCACCCCAAGGTCTACCACTAGTGGTTGAGAAACACCTTCATGGTGTTGTCTCAAAGGGAGAATAGGGTGAGCCTTCGTGGCGTTGGTGTGCCTTCATGGTAACACCCACCTCTCTAATGGTGACGTAGCTTCCCTCCAAGAAAGTGAACATCGGCATACATCCCCGTGTCTCGGAGTTGCGGTTATCCCTAACCCTAACTCCCTACTTGTGGTTACTTGTCTATTAGTCTTTACTTATATCACAGTGAGCTTGCTTACTCTCCTACTTGTGTTACTTGTTTACCTTGCTTAGCTCATAGCTTCACTCTTGCAATTGTTAGGCTCAACTTCATATTCCGCATTATTGCCTAAAATTGCTAAGTAACAACTAAAAGTTGTAATTGTACCTATTCACCCCCCTCTAGGTCCATCTCGATCCTTTCAACGTTGATGCTAGCTTTGACACTGATCAGGATGACTCTAAGTCACAATCCGGATATGTATTTTTATTGAATGGTGGAGCTGTCAGTTGGTGCAGTTCCAAGCAGAGTGTCGTGGCGGTATCTACGTGTGAAGCGGAGTACATAGCTACTTCAGAAGCAACAAATGAAGGAATCTGGATGAAGGAGTTAATATCCGATCTAGGTATAATACCTAGTGCATAGGGTCCAATGAAAATCTTTTGTGACAAAACTGGAGAAATTGCCTTGGCGAAGGAATCCAGATTACACAAAAGACCAAAGGATAACCCACAAGTATAGGCCATCGCAACAGTTTTCGAGAGTAGAGAATTCAGCCCAAATTTATTGATTCGACACAAGGGGAGCCAAAGTATTTTCTCAAGTATGAACAGTTGAGTTGTCAATTCAACCACACCTGGAAAACTTAATATCTACAACAAAGTCTTTAGTAGCAAAGTAATATGGAAGTAACGGTAATAGTGGCAAAAGTAACAGTAGCAGTTTTGTAGTACTTGTAACAGCAGCAACGTTGAAGTAAATAAGCAAAGATCAATATGTGAAAATCTAGTAGGCATTGGATCAGTGATGGATAATTATGTTGGATGCGATTCCACTTGTAATAGTTATAACATAGGGTGACAGAAAACTAGCTCCAGTTCATCAATGTAATATAGGCATGTATTTCTAATATAGTCATACGTGCTTATGGAAAAGAACTTGCATGACATCTTTTGTCCTACCCTCCCGTGGCAGCGGGGTCCTATTGGAAACTAAAGGATATTAAGGCCTCCTTTTAATAGAGTATCGGACGAAAGCATTAACACTTAGTGAATACATGAACTCCTCAAACTACGGTCATCACCGGGAGTGGTCCTGATTATTGTCACTTCGGGGTTGCCGGATCATAACACATCGTAGGTGACTATTGACTTGCAAGATAGGATCAAGAACTCACATATATTCATGAAAACATAATAGGTTCGGATCTGAAATCATGGCGCTCGGACCCTAGCGAGAAGCATCAACCATAGCAAAGTCATAGCAATATCAATCTTAGAACATAATGGATACTAGGGATCAAACCCTAACAAAACTAACTCAATTACATGGTAAATCTCATCCAACCCATCACCGTCCAGCAAGCCTACGATGGGATTACTCACGCACGGCGGTGAGCATCATGAAATTGGTGATGGAGGATGGTTGATGATGACGACGGTGACAGATTCCCCTTTTCGGAGCCCCGAACGGACTCCAGATCAGCCCTCCCAAGAGAGATTAAGTCTTGGCGGCGGCTCCATATCGTAAAACGCGATGAATCCTTCTCTCTGGTTTTTTTCTCCCCAAACGTGAATATATGGAGTTGGAGTTGAGGTCGGTGGAGCATCAGGGGGCCCACGAGACAGGGGGCACTCCCAAGGGGGTAGGGCGCGCCCCGCACCCTGGTGGATAGCATGTGGACCCCATGGTCTTGATTCGTTCGCCAGTATTTTTTATTAATTCCAAAATATTCTCCATGAAGTTTCTAGTCATTCCGAGAACTTTTATTTCTGTACAAAAATAACACCATGGCAATTCTGCTCAAAACAATGTCAGTCTAGGTTAGTTCCATTGAAATCATGCAAGTTAGAGTCCAAAACAAGGGCAAAAGTGTTTGGAAAATTAGATACGATGGAGACTTATCAACTCCCCCAATCTTAAACCTTTGCTTGTCCTCAAGCAATTCAGTTGACAAACTGAAAGTGATAAATAAAAACTTTTACAAACTCTATTTGCTCTTGTTGTTGCAAATATGTAAAGCCAGCATTCAAGTTTTCAGCAAAGATTATGAACTAACCACATTCACAATAACAGTTAGGTCTCATGTTTACTCATATCAATGGCATAATCAACTAGCGAGCAATAATAATAAGTCTCGGATGACAACACTTTCTCAAAACAATCATAATATGATATAACAAGATGGTATGTCGCTAGCCCTTTCTGAGACTACAAAACATAAATGCAGAGCACCTCTAAAGATCAAGGACTGAATAGACATTGTAATTCATGGTAAAAGAGATACAGTCATACTCAATATAAACTAATAGTAATGGATGCAAATGACAGCGATGCTCTCCAACTAGTGCTTTTTAATGAGCGGATGATGACTCACCAAAAAAGTAAATAGATAGGACCTTCATAGATGGAAGCAGGGATTTGTAGAGGTGCGAGAGCTCGAGTTTTGAAATAGCGATAAATAATATTTTGGGTGGCATACTTTCATTGTCAACATAACAAGCAAGAGATCTCAATATCTTCCATGCTACACACATTATAGGCGGTTCCCAAACCGAATAGTAAAGTTTATACTCCCCCACCACCAACAAGCATCTATCCATGGCTTGCCCGAAACAACGGGTGCCTCGAACTAACAACAATCATGGGGGAGTTTCGTTTGCAATTATTTTGGTTTGAGCATGGGACTGGGCATCCCGGTTTCCGGCCATTTTCTCGTGAGTGAGGAGCGGAGTCCACTCCTCGTGAGAATAACCCACCTAGCATGGAAGATATAGACAACCCTAGTTGATACATGAGCTGTTCGAGCATACAAAACAAAATTTCATTTGAAGGTTTAGAGTTTGGCACATACAAATTTACTTGGAACGGCAGGTAGATACCGCATATAGGAAGGTATGGTGGACTCATATGGAATAACTTTGGGGTTTATGGAAGTGGATGCACAAGCAGTATTCCTTCTTAGTACAAGTGAAAGCTTGGAAAAGACTGGGAAGCGTCCAACTAGAGAGCGATAACAGTCATGATCATGCATTAAAATTAATCAACACTGATTGCAAGCATGAGTAGGATATAATTCACCATGAACATAAATATCGTGGAGGCTATGTTGATTTTGTTTCAACTACATGCGTGAACATGTGCCAAGTCAAGCCACTCGAATTGTTCAAAGGAGGATACCACCCTATCATACCACATCACAACCATTTTAATAGCATCTTGCCACGCAAGGTAAACCATTATAAACTCCTAGCTAATTAAGCTTGTCATGAGCAACTATAATCTCTACTTGTCATTGCGAACATGTTTCATTGATAATAGGCTAAATCAGGAACGATGAACTAATCATATTTACAGAAACAAGATACGTCGAGTACATACCAGCTTCTCTCATCTCAATCAGTCCATCGTATATCGTTATTATTGCCTTTCACTTGCACGACCGAACGGTGTGGATAATAATAATAGTGCACGTGCATTGGACTAAGCTGGAATCTGCAAGCAATTAATACAAGGGAGAAGACAAGGTAATATGAGCTCTTGGTTAATTCAATAATAATGCATATGAGAGCCACTCAACATTTTCATCATGGTCTTCTCCTCTCGACCCCCAAAGAAAAGAAAAGAAATAAAACTATTTACATGGGAAAGCTCCCAACAAGCAAAAGAAGAACGAGAAATCTTCTTGAGTTTTCTTTTAATTACTACTACTACCGGCATGGAAAGTAAGATGGCTAAAAGCTATAACTATTTTTTTGTTTTTTCCTAAGGTTTTTCAAACACACAAGAAGGAGGCTTAGAAAATAAAATAAACTATCATGGATAGTACAATGAAAAAGTATGAGCACCGACAACTAGAATGAGTGTGTGAACATAATGTCGGTGAGAAATATGTACTCCCCCAAGCTTAGGCTTTTGACCTAAGTTGGTCTATGGCCACTGCTGGCCTGGAGGATATCCAAAGTCGCAGTTGGGGTTGTACTGAGATGCAGAAGCTACTGCCTCAAGAGGTGCAGCTTTAGGCAAGCTGCCTCCGTCCTCCTATCATATTTGTTCGCCTCCTCCCTGGTTATAACATATCTCCCTTTTGCCTGAAAGTCAAAGAAAGCAGGAGCGGGAAGGGCAACATGGACAGTGCACTGTCTGTCAAAGATTAGTTGGTATTGGATGGACTGTTCATTCCTCTCAAGAAACTGATGGCGAACCATAGCACTATAATCTAGATAAGCAGGAGGTAACTCTATATCATTTTCATGTATGGGTACATCAAGATAAGTAGCTACACGAGTTGCATAAATTCCACCAAACAAATCTCCACTTATACCGTTGAGATGCAACCTTCATGCAACAATGGCCCCCAAGTTATATTGTTTATCACCTAATACCGCACTCTTAAGGACACTAAGATCTGGAACACACATATGACAAGCTTCATCTTTACCGTTAATGCATATACCTATAAACAGAGCAAAATAATGTATGGAAGGGAAATGAATGCTCCCTATGGTAGCTTGTGTGATTTCTCTAGATTCCCCCACAGTGATACTAGCAAGACAGTCTTTATATTAAGACTTGCGAGGTTCACTAACATTGCCCCACTGCGGGAGTTTACAAGCAGTATTAAAATCTTCCAAGTCCATGGTATATGGTTTATCATAAAGATAAAATAAAACAGTGTGAGAATTGTGCGAGGATGTAAATTTAAACCTTCTCACAAAGGAATCAGTTAGGTAGTAGTATCGGGAGCAATTATCTGACACGAAGTCCTCAAGATCAGCATTACGCACATACGCGTCAAATTCATCCTTAATGCTTGCCTGGACCATAAACAACTCTGACGGCCATTCACTAGGCCGCACTTGAGCTTCCCTCGGTAGTTCATAGTCCGGCTCACGTATTGCGAGCCTTGGTCCTTGCTTTCTCGAGGAACCACCTTGGTATGTTTTCCGATGCATTTTTCTTTCTCTGAAAAAGATTTCTGAAATTTTAGTGACTCAAAATAAAAGTGAACCTAACTCAACAAAATTGATAGCAACTACTCCCACAAGTGCCTAGAGACTATATCATGCATTAAAACTACTTTGGGACATATAAATTTCACACACAAGCTCAAGAACAGGGTCACCTTAGCAGAAAAAATTTGCAATGAATAAAGCACTAGAACAAAAACTAATTGGACCGTTAGAGGAGTTATATAGCAAAGAACAATCCCCCAAAACAGTTTCGTGAATGAAGCTTCGAGCAAAGAGATCAAAAATCGCAGCAAAACGAGCTAGAACATGAGTTTGAGCTGTGTGGTGACTTTTTCTGGATGAAGACGAAGTGTGTGGGTGCAGGCATAAGAGGAGGTGGGCCACGTGAGGCCCATGAGGCAAGGGGGCGCGCCCAGGGGGGCAGGCGCGCCCTGGACCCTCGTGGCCAGGTGGTGTGGCCCCCTGATGTCTTCTTAGTGCCAAATATTCTTAAATATTCTACAAAAAATCATATTTCGTTTTTGGGACATTTGGAGTTTTATTTTTAGGGTATTTTTGATTGCAAGGATAAATCAGAAAATAGACAGAAAAATACTACTTTTTCTTTATTTAATCTAAATAACAGAAAGTAAAAGGAGGGTACAGAGAGTTGTGCTTTCTAACTTCATCCATCTCATGCTCATCAAAAGGAAACCACTAACAAGGTTGATCAAGTCTTGTTAACAAACTCATTCCGAATCGCATGAAACCGGAGAATCATCGAATAGCACTAAGTTACCTCAACGGTGATATGCATGTCCCCACCAATAAGAATATCATATTTCTTTTTGACAGTAGGAAGAGGAAATTCAAAACCATCAATAGTAATCGTTGAATTTTTTCCAATACAATTGATACTTTGGACTTGAGGTTGTTTCCTCGGAAAGTGTACCGTACGCTCATTACCATTAACATGAAAAGTGACATTGCCTTTGTTGCAATCAATAACAGCCCCTACAATATTCAAAAAGGGTCTACCAAGGATAATTGACATACTATCGTCCTCGGGAATATCAAGAATAACAAAGTCGGCTAAAATAGTAACATTTGCAACCACAACAGGCACATCCTCACAAATACCGACAGGTATAGCAGTTGATTTATCGACCATTTGCAAAGATATTTCAGTAGGTGTCAACTTATTCAAATCAAGTCTATGATATAAAGAGAGAGGCATAACACTAACACTGGCTCCAAGATCACATAAAACAGTTTTAACATAGTTTTCTTTAATGGAGCATGGTATAGTTGGTGCTCCTGGATCTCCTAGTTTCTTTGGTATTCCACCCTTAAAAGTATAATTAGCAAACATGGTGGAAATTTCAGCTTCTGGTATCTTACTTTTATTTGTAAAAATATCTTTCATGTACTTAGCATAAGGATTCATTTTAAGCATATCAGTCAAACGCATACACAAAAGGATAGGTCTAATCATTTTAGCAAAGCGCTCAAAATCCTCATCATCCTTTTTCTTGGATGGTTTAGGAGTAAAAGGCATGGGTTTCTGAACCCATGGTTCTCTTTCTTTACCGTGCTTCCTAGCAACGAAGTCTCTCTTATCATAACGTTGATTCTTTGATTGTGGGTTATCAAGATCAACAACAGGTTCAACCTCTACATCACTATTATTGCTTAGGTTGAGCATCAACATTAACATCATCACTGGGTTCATGTTCATTACCAGATTGTGTTTCAGCCTCAGAAATAGAAATATCATTGGGATTCTCAGGTGTGTCAACAACAAGTTCACTAGAAGCATGCAAAGTCCTATCATTTTTCTTCTTCTTCTTCTTTAAAGGACTAGGTGCATCAACATTATTCCTCTGAGAATCTTGCTCAATTCCCTTAGGGTCGCCCTCAGGATACAAAGGTTCCTGAGTCATTCTACCACCTCTAGTCATAACTCTAAGAACGTTATCATTTTTCTTATCATTTAATTCATTGAGCAAATCATTTTGTTCTTTAAGCACTTGTTCTGCTTGAGTGGTAACCATGGAAGCATGTTTACTAATAAGTTTAAGTTCACCTTTAACTCTAGACATATAATCACTCAAGTGTTCAATCACATAAGCATTACGTTTCAATTGTCAACCAACATAAGCATTGAAGTTTTCTTGTTTATCAATAAAATTATCAAACTCATCCACGCATTGCCTAGCAGACTTATAACGAGCAATATCACCTTCATCAAATCTATAGAGAGAATTTACCTTTCCTAGCTATGTCGGGTTATCAAGACCATGTATTTCTTCAACAGGCGATAAATTCTTAACATCTTCAGCTTTAATACCCTTTTCTTTCATTGATTTCTTTGCCTCTTGCATATCTTCAGGACTGAGAAATAGAATACCCTTTTTCTTCGGAGTTGGCTTAGGAGTTGGTTCAGGAAGTGTCCAGTTGTTTTCATTAGTCAACATATTATTCAATAACAATTCAGCTTGATCAACAGTTCTTTCCCTGAAAACACAACCAGCACAACTATCCAGGTGGTCTCTGGAAGCATCGGTTAGTCCATTATAAAAGATATCAAGTATTTCATTTTTCTTGAGAGGATGATCAGGCAAGGCATTAAGTAATTGGAGAAGCCTCCCCCAATCTTGTGGGAGACTCTCTTCTTAAATTTGCACAAAATTATATATTTCCATTAAAGCAGCTTGTTTCTTATGAGCGGGGAAATATTTAGCATAAAAGTAATAAATCATATCCTAGGGACTACGCACACAACCAGGATCAAGAGAATTAAACCTTTATTTTAGCATCACTCTTTAATGAGAATGGAAATAACATAAGGATATAGTAGTAACGAATTTTTTCCTCGTGAGTGAATAGGGTGGCTATATCATTCAATTTAGTAAGATGTGCCACAACAGTTTTAGATTCATAACCATAAAAAGTATTAGATTCAACCAAAGTAATTATCTCAGGATCGACAGAGAAATCATCATCCTTATCAGTAATATAGATAGGTGAAGTAGCAAAAGCAGGGTCATGTTTCATTCTAGCATTCAGAGACTTTTCTTTCAGCTTAGCTAATAATTTCTTAAGATCAGATCTATCATTGCAAGCAAGAAAATCTCTAGCAGTTTCAACATCACTTTCATCACTATTATCAGTTTCAATAATTTCATTCTCTCTAGCCCTAGCAAGTTGTTCATCAAGAAATTCACCTAATGGCATAGTATTATCAAGCATAGAAGTAGTTTTATCATAAGCATCACGCATAGCAGCAGTGGCATCATCAATAACATGCGACATATCATAATTAATGGCAGAAGCAATTAAGTTGTCGCAAGTTTACTCAAAACAGAAGGAGAATCAAATGCAGAGTTAGATGGCAGTTCCTTACCTCCCCTCGTAGTTGAGGGATAAATCTTGGTTTTCTCATCTTTCAAGTTCCCCATAGTGATCAGCAGATATAAATACCAAGTGCCTCAAAGAATAGAGCTATGGTCCCCGGCAACGGCGCCAGAAAATAGTCTTGATAACCCACAAGTATAGGGGATCGCAACAGTTTTCGAGGGTAGAGTATTGAACCCAAATTTATTGATTCGACACAAGGGGAGCCAAAGAATATTCTCAAGTATTAGCAGTTGAGTTGTCAATTCAACCACACCTGGAAAACTTAATATCTGCAGCAAAGTATTTAGTAGGAAAGTAATATGGAAGTAACGGTAACAGTGGCAAAAGTAACAGTAGCAGTTTTGTAGTAATTGTAACAGTAGGAAAGGTGAAGTAACTAAGCAAAGATCAGTATGTGAAAAGCTCATAGGCATTGGATCAGTGATGGATAATTATGTTGGATGCAATTCCTCATGCAATAGTTATAACATAGGGTGACACAGAACTAGCTCCAGTTCATCAATGTAATGTAGGCATGTATTCCGAATATAGTCATACGTGCTTATGGAAAAGAACTTGCATGACATCTTTTGTCCAACCCTCCCGTGTCAACGGGGTCCTATTGGAAACTAAGGGATATTAAGGCCTCCTTTTAATAGAGTACTGGACCAAAGCATTAACACTTAGTGAATCCATGAACTCCTCAAACTACGGTCATCACCGGGAGTGGTCCCGATTATTGTCACTTCGGGGTTGCCGGATCGTAACACATAGTAGGTGACTATTGACTTGCAAGATAGGATCAAGAACTCACATATATTCATGAAAACATAATAGGTTCAGATCTGAAATCATGGCACTCGGGCCCTAGTGACAAGAATTAAGCATAGCAATGTCATAGCAACATCAATCTTAGAACATAATGGACACTAGGGATCAAACCCTAACAAAACTAACTCAATTACATGGTAAATCTCATCCACCATCACCGTCCAGCAAGCCTACGATGGAATTACTCATGCACGGCGGTGAGCATGATGAAATTGGTGATGGAGGGTGGTTCAGGAGGACGACGGCGAAGGATTCCCCTCTCCGGAGCCCCAAACGGACTCCAGATCAGCCCTCCCGAGAGAGATTAGGGCTTGACGGCGGCTCCGTATCGTAAAATGCAATGACTCCTTCTCTCTAATTTTTTTATCCCCGAACGTGAATATATGGAGTTGGAGTTGAGGTCGGTGGAGCATCAAGGGGCCCACGAGACAGTGGGTAGTGCACGCCCCCACCCTCATGGACAGCGTGTGGGCCCCCTAGTCTTGATTCTTTTGCCAATATTTTTTATTAATTCCAAAAATATTCTTCGTGAAGTTTTAGGTCATTTTGAGAACTTTTACTTCTGCACAAAAATAACACCATGGAAATTCTGCTGAACACAGCGTCAGTCCGGGTTAGTTCCATTCAAATTATGCAAGTTAGAGTCCAAAAGAAGGGCAAAAGTGTTTGGAAAAGTAGATAGGATGGAGATGTATCACCAAACACATCAAGAGAGCTTCAACTCCATCCGAGAATTGGTCAAAGAGGGAGACAGAGAGATTTGCAAAGTACTTCCATGAGCAGACATGATCAGCACCAAGACTCCATGGGTGTTAGATTCATTACAATGTAATACAGATTATTGACTCTAGTGCAAGTGGGAGACTGAAGGAAATATGCCCTATAGGCAATAATAAAGTTGTTATT
The DNA here is from genome assembly GCF_002162155.2 of Triticum dicoccoides. Taxonomy (NCBI): domain Eukaryota; kingdom Viridiplantae; phylum Streptophyta; class Magnoliopsida; order Poales; family Poaceae; genus Triticum; species Triticum dicoccoides. The sequence goes on from NC_041391.1 coordinate 256,788,654, forward strand.
TTATATTTCCTTATTCATGATAAATGTTTATTATTCATGCTATAATTGTATTAATCGGAAACTCGGTACATGTGTGAATACATAAACAAAACTAAGTGTCCCTAGTATGCCTCGACTAGACTAGCTCATTAATCAAAAGATGGTTAAGTTTCCTAGCCATGGACATGAGTTGTCATTTGATAACGGGATGACATCATTAGTGGAATGATGTGATGGAAAAGACCCATCCGTTAGCTTAGCATAATGATCGTTCAGTTTTATTGCTACTGCTTTCTTCGTGTCAGATATATATTACTCCAACTATGAGATTATGCAACTCCCGGACACCAGAGGAATGCCTTGCGTGCTATCAAACTTCACGACGTAACTGGGTGATTATAAAGATGGTCTATAGGTATCTCCGAAGGTGTTTGTTGGGTTGGCATAGATCGAGATTATGATTTCTCATTCCGAGTATCGAAGAGGTATCTCTGGGCGCTCCCGGTAATGCACATCATATGAAGCCTTGCAAGCAATGTGACTAATGAGTTAGTTGTGGGATGATGCACTTCGGAACGAGTAAAGAGACTTGCCGTTGAACTAGGTATGAAGATACCGATGATCGAATCTCTGGCAAGTAACATACCGATGACAATGGGAATAACTATGTTGACATTGCGGTTCGACCGATAAAGATCTTCTTAGAATATGTGGGAACCAATATGAGCATCTAGGTTCCGCTATTGGTTATTGACCAGAGATGTGTCTCAGTCATGTCTACGTAGTTCTCGAACCCGTAGGGTCCACACACTTAATGTTCGATAACGATAGGTATTGTATGAGTTATGTGTTTTGGTGACTGAAGGTTGTTCGAAGTCCCAGATGAGATCACAGACATGACGAGGAGTCTCGAAATGGTCGAGAGGTAAAGATTGATATATTGTAAGGTTATGTTCGGACACAGGAATGGTTTCGGAAATGTTTGGACATTTTTTGGAGTACCGAGAGGTTACTGGAACCCCCCGGGGAATTATTGGGCCAACATTGGCCATAGGAGAGAGGGGAGGCAGCCCACATGGGTGGCCGCGCCCCGCTCCCATAGGGAGTCCTAATTGGACTAGGGGAGGGGCGCACCCCCCTTTCCTTCTCCTCTCCCTCTCCCTTCTGTGACGCCCGGATAATTAAGCTACAATAACCTCTGCTAATGGTACCATGTCACCACGGTTACTGTTGTTAATCTCGTGAAGTTTCAAATCCTGTTCGAATTCAAAATTTAGAATCAAGTCAAATTATAGAAGGTTTCAAATGTCAAAACTAAAATGCTCATAATGTTGCAGATATTCCATGACTAATTTTGGTGCTGAACCAACCTTTTTATAAAGTGGTTTAATGCCCTTTAATAATTAAAGTAGTGGCTAAAATATTAAATTAAATGCTTTTAGAATTATAAAAATGCCAAACTATTTTATTTAAACCTCAAACTAACTCTGACATTGGTATAATTAGTAACACCAATTTAGGTATTGTTCATATATTTTATGAAACTAATTGCTATTGAAAAAATATACTGTAAATAAATTAAAGAAAATAAAACACAACAAAATAAAAGTAAAATATCCCCTCACTGGGCTGACTGGCCCAGCTAGCCACCATGCCCCCCTAGGCCTTGACCCACCTGGGACGGCCCAACTCCCTGCACCGGTTGCCTCCCCATCCTTCCTGTTCCTCGGACTCGGCCGCTAGAGGGCGCTCCCACCCGCGGTCGGCACCGCACCACCTCGTCGACGACGCAGGAGAGGATAAGGCCTCCCCGCGCCCCCTCGAGCTCTCCCCCTGCTCCACTCCACCACACACCACTTCCCTCTCTCTCCCTTCGCCTAGCCCCTCGCCCAGATCCACCTCTACCCCCTTTGTCGATCTGGAGGAAGGACCGGCGCGCCCGTCGCCGTCCGCCTCACCTCGACGTGGCCACCGCCCTCCCTGCGCCAAGCCAACATGCCCACGAGCTCCACCTCGTCCTCCGCTCCTTCTCCGTCGGACCACGGGACCCGAAGCGCTCCACAATGCCGACGACAACATCGTCTTCCACCTTCGGACGCGTCGGAGCTCGCCGTCGACCCGCGCCGCCCCGAGCATCTCGAGCCGTCCCGGGCCTTCTCTGCAACGGCCGTGAGCCCTCGATCCTCCTCCCTCTCTCCCCGGCCTCTCCTCGTAGCCTTAGCTCGCCCCCGATGCACTCGTGCTTCCGCCGCTGCGGTCAAGCTCGCCGGCATGGCCCCTGTGGCCGCAGCCGCACCCGATCCCGCTTGTGTGCTCCGTACCTCCGGCCGTAGCCAACGCACGCGCTCGCTCACCCCCACTACCCTGGTCCGTCCCGACGCGCCGCGTCCACCCCTGCGCCCGTCGTGCATGTGTCCTGCTGCTGCTGCTCTGGCGGCCTACTACTGCTGCTGCCATCTGCCCCTTGCCACCCACTCCAGCCACCACGGCCCCTTCTGCCTCCCGCCGCCGCAAATCCCAGCCGCGGCCCCGCTTACCCCTGGCTGGCGCCCCGCCGCGCCCCGCCGGCCTTCGTCAGCCGCGCCCGTGAGTTCGGGCGTGCGCCCATGCCCCGCCCCAGCGCCCGATAGCCCGTGCCTGTTTTGGCCTATGGGCCACTGCCCAGTAGGCCCCGCCGGCTTCCTTTTCTTAAAAAAAGAGCTTTAAAAAACTGTATATAATAATAATTAATTAATTAATTAATTAGGTTTAATTAAACGAATCACTTGCTTAGTCTAATTAACTAACTGGTTAATCAAATGGGCCTATGACAGAGGGCCCCACCCCCTGTTGACCAGTCAAGAGTTGACTGGTCAACTGGGTACCCCCTGGCCCACCTGTCAGCCACTGGCTACAGTTCTGTGTACCCTGTGCTGGGTGCACTTAGCATTTTAGCAATTATTTTCGAATTAATATTAATTTCAGAAAATGTTTAAAACTTTGAAAAATCATAGAAAATTAACCGTAACTCGGATCGAAAAACTTTGTACATGAAAGTTACTCAGAACGATGAGACGAATCCGAATACGCGGTCTGTTCGCCCGCCACACATCTCTAGCATAGAGAACCTGCAAACTTTCCCCTCCGGTTCATCTGTCTGACAAACGTCCAGAACTAGGAAAACTTTCCCGGATGTTCTCGGTCGTTCAAAGTGGCCCAAAACCCATCCAAACCCCCTTCATGCTCTCGATCGTTCGAACACGATCGCGTGGCCGAAAACCGCTCCTCATTTGGACACTCCTAGCTCCTTCTACCTATAAATACACCTTCCCCTCCGAAATTTGCGGTGCAAACTCTAGCCTCTTCCACCTCCGCGCGCCGGACATGTCCACTCCGCCGCCGGACACGTCCGCCGCCGCCCTCCCGCGAATCCGCCGCCGCCACGTGTCCCAGGCCGGTCCCCAGTTCGCCGCCGACCCCGCGGGCCCGCGAGGCCCGTGCGGGGCCCTCCCGGCCCGGATCTGCTCCGCCGCCGCCCGGGGTCGCTCGCAAGCGCCCGCCTCCGCCGCCGCCAAGCAACTCCGCCGCCTCGCCGCCAGCCTCGGCCCGCGTCTCCCCGTCGTCGGCAAGCTCCACCGCCGCCCCCAGGAACCGCTTGCGCCGCCCGCCGCCCGCTGGCACTCCCGTCCTCTGCCCCATGGCGCCCGGGCCATGTCCGGCCACCCTCCTCCTCCGGCGCGCTGGATCCGGCCGGTCCAGCCGTCCCCGCCCCGACCCGGCCACCGGAGCCCTCGCCGCCCCTGCCCCAGCTCGCCGGCATCTTCTTCCTCATCCGCGGCCGATCCGAACTGCCGCCGTTGACTTTCCCCGAGGTGCTGATTTCCACCAAGTCCCCAGGATTTTGCATCATATTGCCATGTTCAACGCATCATAACTTGCTGCATACTGCTCCGTTTCGTGCGTATAATATGTCAAATTGTTCGTCTCGACGATTACTTCAGTTCATTCCATTGCATATTTTTCATTTGAGCTCATCTTGGTGCCCGAAATGCTTTTGGAAGTGTGCATGTTGCTGTTAATCTGCTGAAACTGTTATAACTTGCTCATTTGTCATTTTTGCCATGTTTGATGTGTGCATCCTATGAGGTTGATTTCTACATGTGTTTTGATCTATGCCATGCCATCTTTCCAGTGGTGCTACCCATGTATTTTGTGAGTTGTGTGCTGAGTGCATCAAGCTTGTTAAGGAGGGTACTTGCTATTGCTGTTTTGCTAGACAGATTCTGTTATTTTGTGATGCCATGTTAACCTGCTGCTCCAAGTCATTTCGTGCATAATCTGGAGATGTTCACTAAGGATCAGTTGTTATACATGTCATGCTCTATCCATTCATGCCCCTGGTTTCATTTTTAGCCTAATGTAACATGTTGTTATCTTGCTCCAAAGTTTGCTAAATAATGTTGTTGTCAACCTGTTAACATGAAGTTCAGTTTTGGCCATGTGCTTTTCTAGTGATCCATGCACCCTATGAACTTGTTCTTGCCATGTTTACATGGGTGCCATCATATCTTCTAATCCTTTTTGGCTCATGGTCAGTAAGGGACTGTTGTTCTATGCATTTAGTAGTATCATGCCATGCCTTTGTTTGCCATGATATGTTCCTGTAACATGTTGTTTGATAGCTCTAAACATTGCAACCTGATGTTATTTTCTGCTAAGCCTGAAACTGTTAATATATGCAATCTTTCCATGTCATTTTGAGCATGTTCTAGCGTTTTCTGGAGATAGCTCAGTGTTCATGTTTTGTTGTGCTTTACCTGTACATCATGTCCATGCCTTTTGTTTTCATATTGTGGTACTGTAGCATATTGTTTTGATGCTTGCAAGATGCCTAGTCGCTGTTTTGGACAGATTGTTGTTATGACTTGTATAGACTGTATGTGTTGAACCGTTGCTCCGTTTTGAGTGTGCTCTATATGAAACTTGCTTGATTTTGCATGTAGTTTCATATTATCATGTCGCACCCATGTTTTGGTGTGTTTGCTTGATGTTTGTTTGCATTTTGCATCAATGTCATGTTCAACTTGTTTTGCTCATATCTTCTAGGCCGTAGCTCCAAATCTAATGAACTTTATATGTAACTTGACTAGAATTTCGTGTAGATCATCTTGGTGCATCTTAACTTGCTGGTTAACAACTTGAACATAAGGTTTATTCAGATCTGGACCAATTTCGAAATTTACATATGAGGACTTACCGGAATTGTTATATGTTGTTTCCGGCCTCATTTAAACTTGTCTTGATGTGTTGTTCTTGTTTGCATCATCTCTTTCCATGAGTAGCTTCATGTAGCTTTGTCATGCATCGTGCTTGTTGTGCATCATGTCTTGTTCATGTGTGGTGTGTTTACTATGTTGTGTGCTTCTTCTCGATAGTTTCCGTTTCATTGCGATCATGAGGATTCGTTCGTCTATGCTTGGTTCGTCTTCGTGGCTTCATCTTCTTCTTGGCCTCATTCTTCTTCCTTGCGGGATTTCAGGCAAGATGACCACTACCCTAGATCTCATTACTATCATTGCTATGCTAGTTGCTTCGCTCTATCGCTATGCTGCGTTACCTATTATTTGCTCTTCAAGCCTCCCAAATTGCCATGAACCTCTAACCTTTGACACCCTTCCTAGCAAACCATTGTTTGGCTATGTTACCGCTTTGCTCAGCCCCTCTTATAGCGTTGCTAGTTGCAGGTGAAGTTGAAGATTGCTCCATGATGGACAGGGTTATGTTGGGATATCACAATATCTCTTATATTATTAATGCATCTATATATTTGGTAAAGGGTGGAAGGCTCGGCCTTATGCCTAGTGTTTTATTTCACTCTTGCCGTCCTAGTTTCCGTCATACCGGTGTTATGTTCCCAAATTTTGCGTTCCTAACGCGGTCGGGTGATTTATGGGACCCCCTTGACAGTTCGCTTTGAATAAAACTTGTCCAGCAAGGCCCAACCTTGGTTTTACCATTGGCCTCACCACCACCTATACCCTTCCCTTGGGTCGGCCAACCCAAGGGTCATCTTTATTTTAGCCCCCCCCCCCGGGCCACTGCTTGTCTAACTGTTGGTCCGAAACGAGCAACCTGTGGGGCCACCTCGGGGCAACTCGACGTCTGGTTTTACACGTAGCTTGACTTATCCGGTGTTGCCCTGAGAACGATATATGTGCAGCTCCTATCGGGATTGTCGGCGCATCGGGCGGCTTTGCTGGTCTTGTTTTACCATTGTCGAAATGTCTTGTAAACCGGGATTCCGAGACTGATCGGGTCTTCCTGGGAGAGGGAATATCCTTCGTTGATCGCGAGAGCTTATCATGGGCTAAGTTGGGACACCCCTGCAGGGTATAAACTTTCGAGAGCCGTGCCCGCGGTTATGTGGCAGATGGGAATTTGTTAATGTCCGGTTGTAGATAACTTGACACCAGATCCGAGTTAAAACGTATCAACCGTGTGTGTAGCCATGATGGTCTCTTCTCGGTGGAGTCCGGGAAGTGAACACGGTTTTTGTGTTATGTTTGACGTAAGTAGGAGTTCAGGATCACCTGTTGATCATTGCTAGCTTCACGACCGTTCCGTTTGCTCTCTTTTCGCTCTTATTTGCATATGTTAGCCACCATATCATGTTTAGCCGCTGCTGCAACCTCACCACTTAACCCCTTCCTTTCCCATTAAGCTTTGCTAGTCTTGATACCCATGCTAATGGGATTGCTGAGTCCTCGTGGCTCACAGATTACTACAACAACAGTTGCAGGTACAGGTATTGCGATGATCATGACGCGAGAGCGATGTTTGCTTGTTTTGGAGTTCTTCTTCTGCTTCTTCTTCGATCAGGGGATAGGTTCCAGGTCGGCAGCCTGGGCTAGCAGGGTGGATGTCGTTTGAGTTTCTGTTTGTGTTTTCATCCATAGTCGGATGTTGCTCTTATGTATGATGTATTGTTGTATTCGTGTGGCATTGTATGCCTTTTGTATGTATCCCCATCCATTATGAAATGTTGATGTAATGATATCCACCTTGCAAAAGCGTTTCAATATGCGGGTCTATCCTTAGTGGGACCTTCGAGTTCCTTTTGGATAGGGTCGCATATTGGGTGTGACAAGTTGGTATCAGAGCCTCGACCGACCTTAGGAGCCCCCTTGATTGATCTTGTAGTTTGGCCGTTGTTGAGTCTAGAAGAAAACTATTTCTGAGTCTAGCTATATCGGAGTGTAGGAATTCTTTTTACTCCTCAGCCCCTTCGTCGCTCTGGTGAGGAATCTTGACGTAGGTGTTTTGAATTACTCCTCTTCCCATTCAAATTTTTCTTTAGGATCACGTGGTTAGTTTCGTGAGTTGTCAATCCTCTTTTTGTCCGATGCATCTCTCGTCAAGTCGACTCGAACCTCTTTGTCTTTGGGAGATCAATCCTCAGTTCTTCCTCCGACGTCATTGTTTTTACCTGTCCTTAGTTGTTTTCTTTTCCCACCCGCCCACCCCTTCTTCCTCTCGGAACCGAAGTCCGTAATCGAGTATCCATCCTACTCGTGCGAAGTTTTTGCTTTCTTTCCTCAATGATTTCAACCGGTGTTTTCTCTTCAAGATATTTCTCGGTTTCCCTTTCCAAGTTGCCTTTGTTTTCCCGCCC
>NC_041391.1:256796525-256799303 GCF_002162155.2 Triticum dicoccoides
TCTTCCCGGAGCCTGAGTCTCTTTCGACCATCAATTTCATTCATGTGGAGCCTTTTTAGTCTTTCGTCAATTGTTTCAACAGGTGAATTCTCTTTTGTTCGTCATTCTTCATTTCTTTTTCTTCTCCGGTGGACTCAATTCAAGTTTTTCGGGTTGATCATATTCTTTTCCTGGGATCAAGTGTTTTCCCTGCTCGTTCGCCTCTCGCCAGTTTATTATTCTGGAGTTCGGAAGACATCCCAGGAGATTCATCTGTATTCCAATTAATTCGAGGTTGTCACCTCATTCAAATATTTCAATTGTTCCGGTGCATCATCTGTCTGATCAACATCCCTTTTCCAACGGTGTTTTCTTTTAGTGGGCCCTAACCCACAGGTCTTTTCCCAGGATCTTACCTGACTCTTCTAATTCCCCCGGAGTTATTCTCAAATTCTTTTCAAGTGTGACGTAAGAATGAATTTCATCAGTCACTTGCCTTATCCAAGATCTCTTTCAAATCATTTCATTGTTGGCTCAACCTCTTCGATTTTCATTCTCCCGGAGTATCTCAGTAATTTTTGTGCCGTTTCTCGTCGTCTTCCTCAGCTTTGAAGATTGAAGAAGAGTTTTTCCTCTAAATCTTGTCCGTTCCACCAGATATTCGCGGTGCTAGCTCGATGTTATCCTATCAAATTGTTTCAAGTCATGCAAATTCTTTTCATCCATCCAGAGCATTTCAGGAGTACTTTCTCTCTCGATCATCCGGAGGCCATCTTTTCGGAAGATTTCTTTGTTCTAAGTTTGCAGATTCGTTCTCCAATTATTCTATATCTGTGCCCTTTCGTTCGTCTCAATATTCTTCCGGTGCTTCGTTCTAGTATTCTTCAATCAGTTCACGATCCAATCGTTATCTTGTCTCTAAATTCCCTCAAGTATCCTTTTGTGTTTCTAATTCTTCCCGGTGATTAAGTCTCTTTCATCAGTCATTTTCGAATTCTCATGGTGGTTCTTTCAGATTCTTTTCCTTGTTTATCATATTAATCCATTCGTTCTTTTCAACCTACCGGTGATTCATGAAGACCTTCTCAAGTTTGCGATATGTCACTTCTCAATCCTTTTCAAGAAGGATAAGTAGTATGCAAAATCCATTGCTTGTCATCAATTTAATTTGATGAAGGATAAGCATACAATAAATCTTATTCTTATTTCATCCAAGCGAGTAATCCCTTCCTTCGGAGTTTGTTCTTGATGAATAAATTCTAGTTCCTAGTATTTTCATCTTTTTCTTTCCCGGAGTTCAAATTTTCCTCGCCATCTCGTCGGAACCTCCATCTAAATCATCGCAAGGCTCATCTTATTCTTTCATCCTCCGTTCCTATCTCATCATCTTTTGTTACCGGAGTCTTCACGGTGGTTCATCTTGTTTTAATTCATTCTTCAAGTGTTCATCAAGACTCTTATCGAAGGAGCTCAAGTATCTTTCCTTCTTGCTTTTCGAAGTGCAATTAAATCTTCGTATTCTTTGGAAGTGGGGTTTTGCTTTTCTTCGTTCTTCTCAGCTATCCAACCATTTCCGTTTGTGGCCGGTTATCACCTCATGATCTTGAGATGTTACTTATAAGACCACAACAAGCTTACTCTTTCATTGTTGATTTTCTCAACAACTTCGTTTAAACCTTCCTTCTAAAGATGCTTTCAACTTCATTCGTGGCACAAGTTGTCATTGTCTTCTCCGTTCTTTTCAATCAACTCTTTCAATTCTTTCCGGAGGTTTTGTGTCATGTCTTCATCAAGTATCATTCCATCCTCTCAAGCGCGTGTTCTAATCCTTCCATTTTTAGCCGGAGTGCTGCCTAAATCCTTTCAGACTTATTCGTTTCTTTTCTGATTCTAACCACTCCGGTTAGAACGAGTGGTTTCATAGTCTATTCGATTCCGTGAGCTTTTGATTCTCGTCATTCTCGCCATTCCTATCTTCTTCTCGAGGACTCTCGATTCTTTGCTTCTTCCTTGTGTTCTTGTTTCACCCCATTCCTTTTCACTTCCGTCTCGGTCCTAAGATCTCGGGACGAGATCTCTTGTTAGTGGAGGAGTGTTGTAACGCCCCGGATTCGATGCGCCAGGTGTCCGCCAGTTATTCGCCGTTGTTGCCATGACATTTGCTTGGTGTTGCATTTTATCATGTCATCATGTGCATCTCATTTTGCATAAGTGTTCGTCTCATGCATCCGAGCTTTTTCCCCGTTGTCCGTTTTGCAATCCGGCACTCCTATGTTCCTCCGGCGTTCCCCTTTTGCCTCTTTTCGTGTGCGGGTGTTAAACGTTCTCGGAATGGACCCAAGGTTTGCCAAGCGGCCTTGGTATAGCACCGTAGACCGCCTGTCAAGTTTCGTGCCATTTGGAGGTCGTTTGATACTCCAACGGTTAACCGGGTTACCGTAAAAGCCTCTTTTGTGTGCAGCCCAACACCCCTTCCAAAGTGGCCCAAAACCCATCCAAACCCCCTCCATGCTCTCGGTCGTTCGATCACGATCGCGTGGCCGAAAACTGCTCCTCATTTGGACACTCCTAGCTCCTTCTACCTATAAATACACCTTCCCCTCCGAAATTTGCGGTGCAAACCCTAGCCTCTTCCACCTCCGCGCGTTGGACATGTCCACTCCGCCGCCGGACACGTCCGCCGCCGGCCTCCCGCGAATCCGCCGCCGCCACGTGTCCCGGGCCGGTCCCCAGTTCGCCGCCGACCCCGCAGGCCCGCGAGGCCCGTGCGGGGCCCTCCCGGCCCGGATCTGCTCCGCC
>NC_041391.1:256799716-256829186 GCF_002162155.2 Triticum dicoccoides
TCCTCTGCCCCATGGCGCCCGGGCCACGTCCGGCCACCCTCCTCCTCCGCCGCGCCGGATCCGTCCGGTCCAGCCGTCCCCGCCCCGACCCGGCCACTGGAGCCCTCGCCGCCCCTGCCCCAGCTCGCCGGCATCTTCTTCCTCGTCCGCGGCCGATCCGAACCGCCGCCGTTGACTTTCCCCGAGGTGCTGATTTCCAATAAGTCCCAGGATTTTGCATCATATTGCCATGTTCAACGCATCATAACTTGTTGCATGCTGCTCCGTTTCGTGCGTGTAATATGTCAAATTGTTCGCCTCGACGAGTACTTCATTTCATTCCACTGCATCGTTTTCATTTGAGCTCATCATGATGCCCAAAATACTGTTGGAAGTGTGCATGTTGCTGTTAATCTGCTGAAACTATTATAACTTGCTCATTTGTCATTTTTGCCATGTTCGATGTGTGCATCCTATGAGGTTGATGTCTACATGTGTTTTGATCTATGCCATGCCATCTTTCCAGTGGTGCTACCCATATATTTTTGTGAGTTGTGTTCTGAGTGCATCAAGCTTGTTAAGTAGGGTACTTGTTGTTGCTGTTTTGCTAGACAGATTCTGTTATTTTGTGATGGCATGTTAACCTGCTGCTCCAAGTCATTTCGTGCATAATCTGGAGATGTTCACTAAGGATCAGTTGTTATACATGTCATGCTCTATCCATTCATGCCCCTGGTTTCATTTTTAGCCTAATGTAACATGTTGTTATCTTGCTCCAAAGTTTGCTAAATAATGTTGTTGTCAACCTGTTAACATGAAGTTCAGTTTTGGCCATGTGCTTTTCTAGTGATCCATGCACCCTATGAACTTGTTCTTGCCATGTTTACATGGGTGCCATCATATTTTCTGATCCTTTTTGGCTCATGGTCAGTAACGGACTGTTGTTCTATGCATTTAGTTGTATCATGCCATGCCTTTGTTTGCCATGATATGTTCCTGTAACATGTTGTTTGATAGCTCTAAACATTGCAACCTGATGTTATTTTCTGCTAAGCCTGAAATTGTTAATATATGCAATATTTCCATGTCATTTTGAGCATGTTCTAGCGTTTTCTGGAGATAGCTCAGTGTTCATGTTTTGTTGTGCTTTACCTGTACATCATGTCCATGCCTTTTGTTTTCATATTGTTGTATTGTAGCATGTTGTTTTGATGCTTGCAAGATGCCTAGTCGCTGTTTTGGATAGATTGTTGTTATGACTTGTATAGAGTGTATGTGTTGAACCGTTGCTCCGTTTTGAGTGTGCTCTATATGAAACTTGCTTGATTTTGCATGTAGTTTCATATTATCATGTTGCACCCATGTTTTGGTGTGTTTGCTTGATGTTTGTTTGCATTTTGCATCAATGTCATGTTCAACTTGTTTTGCTCATATCTTCTTGGCCGTAGCTCCAAATCTAATGAACTTTATATGTAACTTGACTAGAATTTCGTGTAGATCATCTTGGCGCATCTTAACTTGCTGGTTAACAACTTGAACATAAGGTTTATTCAGATCTGGACCAATTTCGAAATTTACATATGAGGACTTACCGGAATTGTTATATGTTGTTTCCGGCCTCATTTAAACTTGCCTTGATGTGTTGTTCTTGTTTGCATCATCTCTTTCCATGAGTAGCTTCATGTAGCTTTGTCATGCATCGTGCTTGTTGTGCATCATGTCTTGTTCATGTGTGGTGTGTTTTACTATGTTGTGTGCTTCTTCTCGATAGTTTCCATTTCGTTGCGATCGTGAGGATTCATTCGTCTACGCTTGGTTCGTCTTCGTGGCTTCATCTTCTTCATGGACTCGTTCTTCTTCCTTGCGGGATTTCAGGCAAGATGACCACTACCCTGGATCTCATTACTATCATTGCTATGCTAGTTGCTTCGCTCTATCGCTATGCTGCGTTACCTATTATTTGCTCTTCAATCCTCCCAAATTGCCATGAACCTCTAACCTTTGACACCCTTCCTAGCAAACCATTGTTTGGCTATGTTACCGCTTTGCTCAGCCCCTCTTATAGCGTTGCTAGTTGCAGGTGAAGTTGAAGATTGCTCCATGATGGACAGGGTTATGTTGGGATATCACAATATCTCTTATATTATTAATGCATCTATATATTTGGTAAAGGGTGGAAGGCTCGGCCTTATGCCTAGTGTTTTATTTCACTCTTGCCGTCCTAGTTTCCGTCATACCGGTGTTATGTTCCCAATTTTGCGTTCCTAACACGGTCGGGTGATTTATGGGACCCCCTTGACAGTTCGCTTTGAATAAAACTTGTCCAGCAAGGCCCAAACTTGGTTTTACCATTTGCCTCACCACCACCTATACCCTTCCCTTGGGTCGGCCAACCCAAGGGTCATCTTTATTTTAGCCCCCCCCCCCGGGCCACTGCTTGTCTAAGTGTTGGTCCGAAACGAGGAACCTGTGGGGCCACCTCGGGGCAACTCGACGTCTGGTTTTACACGTAGCTTGACTTATCCGGTGTTGCCCTGAGAACGATATATGTGCAGCTCCTATCGGGATTGTCGGCGCATCGGGCGGCTTTGCTGGTCTTGTTTTACCATTGTCGAAATGTCTTGTAAACCGGGATTCCGAGACTGATCGGGTCTTCCTGGGAGAAGGAATATCCTTCGTTGATCTTTAGAGCTTATCATGGGCTAAGTTGGGACAACCCTGCAGGGTATAAACTTTCGAGAGCCGTGCCCGCGGTTATGTGGCAGATGGGAATTTGTTAATGTCCGGTTGTAGATAACTTGACACCAGATCCGAGTTAAAACGTATCAGCCGTGTGTGTAGCCGTGATGGTCTCTTCTCGGCGGAGTCCGGGAAGCGAACACGGTTTCTGTGTTATGTTTGACGTAAGTAGGAGTTCAGGATCACCTGTTGATCATTGCTAGCTTCACGACCGTTCCGTTTGCTCTCTTTTCGCTCTTATTTGCATATGTTAGCCACCATATCATGTTTAGCCGCTGCTGCAACCTCACCACTTAACCCCTTCCTTTCCCATTAAGCTTTGCTAGTCTTGATACCCATGGTAATGGGATTGCTGAGTCCTCGTGGCTCATAGATTACTACAACAACAGTTGCAGGTACAGGTATTGCGATGATCATGACGCGAGAGCAATGTTTGCTTGTTTTGGAGTTCTTCTTCTGCTTCTTCTTCGATCAGGGGATAGGTTCCAGGTCGGCAGCCTGGGCTAGCAGGGTGGATGTCGTTTGAGTTTCTGTTTGTGTTTTCATCCATAGTCGGATGTTGCTCTTATGTATGATGTATTGTTGTATTCGTGTGGCATTGTATGCCTTTTGTATGTATCCCCATCCATTATGAAATGTTGATGTAATGATATCCACCTTGCAAAAGCGTTTCAATATGCGGGTCTATCCTTGGTGGGACCTTCGAGTTCCTTTTGGATAGGGTCGCATATTGGGCGTGACAGGTGATCCCTCATAACGCACTCCTGATGATAATCCTGTAGTGTAGCTATTTCGGTCGTGGTCATCGAGGGTGATTTCCTCTTTCACCATTCCCGATACGGCTCTGTCGTTGAACACCTCAAGTGTGAACCTCGAGGGTGGTCCCTCTTACGTTCATCTTGATGATTACATTGAGTGGAATCCACCGGGGGTGATTCCTCGGGTTTTCCCCTTGATGTCTGGACACACAGTTACCTTGACTTTGACTTGAGACCTTGGTGGAAGTCGGGCGGGCCCGGAGAGCACCCGCAAGATGGTTACGTGGCACGGCCGGGCATTCTAGGCCCTTGTCGTAAGTCCACGAGACGGGGCGACGTGGTCACTTTCGATCGTGAGTCTCTGCTCGTCCCCGCAAGCTAATAATACACTATGGTTTGGGTATTTGTTCCGAGTTGGCCTCTGGCCTTTACGCACTAACCACCACGCGAGAATAGATATGGGCCTCGATGTCGTGGTATCAGCCGAAGATTTGTTAGACATCCAGTTCAGCATTGTGGCTGGGCCGGATCGTGCCATCCACTTCACGGGTGGTGCTGGTATCCCCTTGCGCACAATGATCCGGAGTGCAACGGGCGATGGGCCCAGACCCCGGAGTGCTTAGGATGTAGACCGACGGGGACCTCTCTGCTGAGCCTAGGTCGGGTTGCGACGTGTTGATCTTCCGAGGGCGGGCATTGCCCCCAGAAAGGTGTGTCCGGCCAGAGTGATCGAGCGTGTTGGGTAACGTGGTGCACCCCTGTAGGGAAGTTATATATTCGAATACCGTGTCCACGGTCATGGACGTTCAGACTTATATCCTGATCTTATACAATTACAAATGGATACTTGAGATATGTGGCTCCAGGATTGCTTTCTCACAGGGAGTCGAGGAATGATCTCTGGGCATTATTGTTACAACATGCTTGTTAAATATAAACTGCTATTCTTTACTCTTCTACATGCTGCAAGATGTGAGGAGTTGCTTGAAGATGCTAGTCTTCGATAGGCTAGGCTTTTCCCCCTCTATTCTGGCATTCTGCAGTCTAGTCCACAGATACAACCCTTCCATTTGATACAAATGCATACTTAGTATAGATCTGATGCTTGCGAGTAATTTGGATGAGTACTCACGGTTGCTTTGCTACCCCCTTTCCCACTTCTTTCTTCTTTCCGGTTGATGCAACCAGATGGTGGATCCATGGAGCCAGATGCCACCGCCGATGGATGCTGCTACGTGAAGACCGCCGACGACCAGGAGTAGTTAGGAGGTCCCAGGCAGGAGGCCTTGCCTCTTCGATAGTTGTTGCTTTTGTGTTTGCCTTCTTAAGGCAGTGTTGTTTAACTAATGTCTGTACTCAGATATTGTTGCTTCCGCTGACTCTTGTGTATCGAGCTTGTATTCGAGCCCTCGAGGCCCCTGGCTTGTAATATGAAGCTTGTATTATTTCATTTTGTGTCTAGAGTTGTGTTGTGATATCTTCCCGTGAGTCCCTGATCTTGATCGTACACATTTGCGTGTATGATTAGTGTACGGTCGAATCAGGGGCGTCACAAGTTGGTATCATAGCCGACTGCCTGTAGGATCCCCTTTCCAACTCCTTGCCCGAAGTTGAGTCTAGTCTTTGAAAAACTGTTCTACTAACATGGCTGTGTGGCCTACGGGCCCACGTCGCCATTGGGTAGTAGTAGGATCTTTTATTCCTCGTCCTTACTCTGGGAATCTGATCTCTCTTCTATTCGGTTTAACTGATTTTGCTAACAACTCTAGGTTCTCGTAAATACTTTCTCCCGGAGAGCCCCTCACTCTAGATGATTACTTGGTGCATCGGAAGATTCTGAAGATACCCTCCAAAGTTTTCTCGAGATCCTTGTGCCCTTCGCCATTGCAATCCCTACCATCGATAAATCCTTATGTGTAACTACCTACGCTATCGTTCACACCTTCATGCCCAGTTGCTCTTGTTATTACAAGAATTCCTGAAATACTCTTTGATGTTCCGAGGATCCTTTATGCTTACTGCCCTGCAGTTCCTTGCCGCATGAATATCCCCTAGGGATAATTACTCGTGCTTGCCAAGTATTCGTTCATTCAAAATTGTTCATGTGATTCACAAGGTACTTTGGAATACCATCCGATCTTCCGATAGTCCTCTCCAACTATTGCTCTGCTAATATTTATCTGCTTGCAGTATAGTTACTTCCCTATGTCTGGCAATACTCATTAGCATCCTTTGTCATCATAATTTCGAGCATTTGATTCGATTCATTTGCGAATGCTCGCGATCATCGGTCCTATTTAAAATTCTCCCCTTGGTTCAGATGTCACCCCGGACTTGAGCTGGTGTTCGACAAATCAAACCTTGTTTGATTGTCGATCTATATCTATCGAACTTACTTGTCTTTGATCATAGCCTCTACTTTTGATTCCCTGATTTGGAAACCATAATTCCTTTGCAATTGAGCGTTGAATTAGTCAGTTGTTTCTATAACCCGACCTCCTTGCATTCTTTCTTCTTCTGGTTGAGTACCGATACTCACATCAGATCCATTGTGGACCTCCAGGTCCTTTGTTGGGTTTTATACGACAGCATCCTTCATATTCAGTAACCTTGTGAGCCTTTCCTCGGATACACAATGCATTTGGTAAATTGTATCCCCACTCCCGTCAACCATACTCTGCTTCCGGGCTTGAGTTATTCACTTGTGAAGTTTGTGGTATGTGTTCCTAAGATGTCCCGATGGGTTGAACCTATGCCTTCCACAATCTGTGTGAACCCGGAAACTTCTACGGGCCGTACTCTACTAGTGTTATGCTAGATAAAATCTGAACACTATGGCTTCATCAAAACTGAGAAGTGAATGGAAGGTTGTGCATTAGAGAAGTGGGAGTCGACCTTGGACTTTGAGTTCATGCCCATGGACCCGATGTGGAACTTATCATGGAAGCTTCTTGTTATAATAATAATTCCCTTCTGATAAGTCCATCTGTTATCTATATTTGGTCCTTTGCAACTGTGCTTTCGACCATATTGTTCTTCTTTGATCCCGTTTCTCGGACAAGTTAAAGTACTTGTCTTCTTCAGATCGTTTCACCTGTTCAACCGCTACATTGATATACCTTTGAGTATTACCCTTTGGTATCTCGAGAATATCATGGAAGTACATAACTTCTTATGAGTTCTTGATCAACTATTATTTCTCACCGATTCCAATTTTCCACGGGTTCTGAGTATTTAGACACTCGAGAACACCGATAACTGATTCGAGTCTACACTTTCCTTTCCATTTGTCGTGGGAACGAACACCCAGCTTCGAAGATCGCACGAAGAGCAGATCGAGGCGAAGCACACAAGCGATTTTACCCAGCTTCGGAGCTCTCGGAGAGATAATACTCCTCCTGCTGCTTTGTGGTCTGTATTGAGTTCTTGCTCGGGAGCGTGAGTGTACTCTGGTTTCGAATGCTTCGAACCTCCCCTACATTGCGCATGGGCCTCCTTTTATATGCTAAAGGGGTCACCGACAGGTGGCAACGTAGGCGAGGGCAAAAATGGAAAAAGAGTTGTGGTTGGTACAACTACCTGAACAGTGTATCCTACCTAACCCTGATGGCAGGGGACAAGGGCATTAAATGCCCGTCTGTGTCGCCCAAACAGTGTAGAAAAGGGACCGTCAGGGGCGCCACCGCTCGCCACGATGGCACTCTTGTCAGCGCCGCTTGCCACCTCACACCGCTGGCTGCACAGCCTCTCGCCACGCGCGCCTGGAAAGGCCCCATGGCGACACGTTGACGGATGAGCTGGAGCATGGGTACAGAGTGGTGGCTTGCCGCGGCAAGCGCCTTGCCGCGGTCGTTGTCTTGTCGCGTCCGGAAGCTTGTCGCTCGTCGGGCCTTGCCGGGACGCGAGGCGCGTCATGGCAAGTTCCTTGAGATGCCTTGGTTGGCCTTCCCGTCAAGCTCCGCTTGCCGGGGTCTTGTCTCCTTGGTTTAAACATTTTGTTCTTGAATGGCTCCAAAGGAACCACGGAGGACCTTGGCGGTCGCCTGGCAAGCCTTGCCGCGAGGTGCTGCGACTGCCCGTGCACAAGTTCGGGATACTAGGGTACCCCTACTCTAGTACACCGATAGGAGCCCCCGGGCCTGGGCCACACACAGTGCCGAGCGCTGTTGGGCCAGGCCCAAAACAGGGCACGGGCACGCGCGGCCTGGGGGCCGCGCCGTATCTTACTCCGTATCCACCGCGCCCTCCCCTAACGGCACGCGTTGATTGCGGCGTCATGCGAGAGATCATGGGTGGTTCTTTATTTGGAAAAGCAGAACGTCCGCCCCCTCCCTCTTTATAAGAAGAGTAAACAGGGGCTGTTCCTCCATCTTGCCCGTTGCTACTTCCAATCTCAGAAATCTCCGCCGCTCCCCCTTCTTCCAAAGCCAAGAGAGAGCAGCACTCTGCCCCCCATCGCCGCCAGCGCCACCAACGCCTTCGATCTCCCCCACCACCTCCGCCATGGCTCCGAAAGCCGGGAAGGGTGTGAAGTCGGCCGAGGCGCTGCGGCTCGAGGCGCTGCGAAAGGAGCGGGAAACTTTCCCCCCCGAGCTCGCCGCGAAGGAGCTGAGGGAGTGGTACTACCTCTTCTGGTCGACGGAGACGCGAGCGCATCCGCGCACGAAGGTACTCTCCGCCGCCGCTTCGGAACGGGCTCCAAACGGATACCCTTTCTTCGCGCTATTCTTCTACTACGGGCTCTGCCCTCCTTTCTCTGAATTCTTCTGCGATATCATGAACACCTACGGGTTCCACCTCCTTGACTTCACCCCCAACGCCGTTCTGACCATGGCAGTTTTCGCACATCTCTGCGAAAACTTTGTCGGAGTCCACCCAAACGTAGCTCTTTTCCGCCACATCTTTATGCCCCGGGTCGAGAGAGGAGAGCCTCTAGCCGGCGGAATCGCCTGGATCTCGAGGGCCAGCAAGAAGGAAGCTTATCTGGAGGGGGAGCTCCGCAGCAAATGGGAGGAGTGGAGAGCGGAATGGTGCTGCATCGTCGAGGAGAACCCGCAGCCGTTTGCTACCCTGTGCCAAGCCCCAGCAGTGTGCGGCAATGATTGGAGAGCCCTGGCCGCGGACGACGATGAGCTGAAGATTGCCATCACCCAGATCTTGCGGCTCAGGCTTGCCGGGCTTACTGTAGGCGCTGTTAGCGCGGATTTTCTTCGCTGCCGCATCGCCCCCCTGCAAGAGAGGAGGAGACCCGCCTGGGAGTTCGGGGGCCCGACGGACATCATGAGGCTGCGCCCGGGCCTCAACTTCAACTTCACTGTCTTGGAGTTGAACGCGATGCTCAAGGAGCTGTTCAAGCACGATCCTCAGCATCCCGAATGGTTCAGGCTGCCGCAGGGCGTCGTCCCGTTGTGAAACAATTCCTCGCTCGATCGCATCCGCGCCATGATGCTGTAGTGCGATTCGCATGGAATTGTTCCGACTTGGCAAGAGCCCGCAGATGACGTCGTGCAGCAGTTCTTCGACGGCTTGGTGGAGGTGGCGGTCCGCGCCGACGAACAGAAGAGCCTCACCCGCGACACCACCAATGCAGAGATGCGGCGCATCGCCACTAGGGCGGAAGAGGCAGCGGCAGCCACTGCCGCGGGTGAGTCCGGATTCACCGTGGAGGAGGCAGAGGCAGCAGAGGCGGCAAGCCTTGCCGATCGAGATGAGCTTGCCGGAGAGCTTGCGGGCAAGGGAGAGCTTGCCGGCAAGGGAGAGCTTGCCGGCAAGGGAGAGCTTGCCGAGCCTGAAGCCGAGTCGAGCGAGCCCGCCGAGGGTGCAAGCGGCCGGCCATCTTCAAGCAGCTTGCCGCATGCAGAGCCCCCAGCGCAGCCCCCAGCTCCACCAAGAAGGCGTCTCCACAGGTCCGGGGACGTAGCAGGGCGGCAGACGGGTCAACAGCCGCCGCGCCGCGAGACACGCTCCACCGCGACAAGCACCGTTGCCGCGGGAGCGTCTCACGCTGCTGCGGCAACTGGAGCGGGGTCCTCCCGGACCGCCGCTTCTGATCCTGCCGCTGCCCCGCCAAGCTGTCAAGGGAGCCTACTCCTCCGCCTCGTCGCACCGAAAGAGGGCCGGACTTCGACCTCTCCGCGCTCAGCTCCGACAAGGAAGAAGAAGAGTAAGATTCCTTGTTGTACTTGTAATTCTTCAATTCTTGTTGTTTTTGTCTTGTATCTGATTTGCTTTTACTCTGAACTCATTCCTTTTCAGGACCCTGGCCCAGAGAGCGGTGAAGAGAGCCAAGGCTCCGGTGATTGTCATCGAGGACGAGCCCACCGTGACAGCAGGGGGCGCGCCCGAGACCACCTTGCCGGACCCGTCAACTACTCCCCGAAGTAGCCCCCAGCGCAACCCGCAGCGTAAGTATCTGTTTACTCCCCGCTGTTGGGCGCGCATGGGTGTTCTTTCTTTTGCTGACATCTGATTACTGGTTTGTGTAGGAGCAGAGCAGCCTCACCAGGAGCAACCGGAAGCCGCCCCCGAGATGCTATCTGCTTCAACTACGCCGCCAAGGGAGGATTCCCCGGCAAGGGAGCGTTCTCCGGCAAGGGAGAAGTCTCCGGCAAGGGACAGTTCTCCGGCAAGGGACAGCACCAGTGACCACCCTGTGGTGGAGCCCATGACTGCAGAGCCCAGCACAGGTAATCCTCTTGCACGACAACTTCCCTTGGGTTCTTCTTCTTCTGATCTTCTTTTTGGATATTTGCTTGACTTTTTCTCTCTTTTCCCGGCCGTCAGATCCATCTTCCACGGAGCCGATGGAGATCGAGGCCACCGGCGAGGAGAACGCGCGCGGCAACACCAACAACGCCGCTGCCACCGAAGAAGAGGCCGGCGCTACTGATCCTACCGGCGAGGAGGCCGCGAAGGCTGCTGCCGCAGAAGCCGGCGAGGGGTCTGGCGATCGCACTGACGACCCTGAGGCCGCAGGAGCGCAAGGCGCTACGCCGACTGCCGATCCCTCCGCCGCTACCACAGCACCAGACTCCGAAGAGCCCCATCCCGGCGCCTATTTGAAGGCCGGCGACGGTGTCTTCATCAAGCTCCCCTGGGCGTCGAGCTCCAGGGAGCCGGTCGAAGGAGAAGCTTTTGACGGAGAAGTGCTCGCCTCCACTGGGCTGACACTGGTTGACGCGCCAAGCAGCAGCAGTGGCGAGTCTGAGGATGAGCAGCTGCTGCGGAAGCTGGTGTCACTCTACCGCGCCCGACAAGCCAAGCTGGAATCCCGGGAAGCGCTTGTCGCGCAGGCGGGAGTGGATATTGAGAAGCACGCGGAGGAGCTCCGGAGTCGCAAACAGGAAGCCCTCCGGGCCATTGCAGAGGAGCGGGCGCAGCTCGTCGAGGCGCGGAAAGCCTTCCTTCTCGAGAAGGCTGAAGCTGAAGAGCAAAAGCGGCTTGCCGCCGAGGAGCTGTTCGCGCGGGAAGGTGAGTTGGCACAGCGGAAGGTCAATCTGGACAGCCACGAGGAGGAGCTTGCCGCGCGCGAGGAAACATTTGGCGGGGCTCTCGAGGAAGCGAAGGATGCTGCCGCAGCTGCCGAGGCCGCCAAGAAGGAGATGGAGACAAAGGTGGCACAGCTGGAGGCCGATCTCAAGGCGAGGGGTGAAGAGATTGCCGCGCTCAATTGCGAGCGCGAGAAGGACGCCTACGCCCACGGCGAGCTGCAGGGTCGTTTCGTCGAGAAGGGCAAGGAGCTGAGCGCCGCCAAGGACTCCAACGCTGATCTCGAGCTGAAGCTGGCGACTTTGACCGAGTCGCTGGACGGCGCCAAGGAGCGGGAGACGGCCTTGAAGGAGGAGATCAAGGCCAATGAAGCGCTGCTGACGAGGGCCGCCGAAACCCAGAACATTTTTAGGGAGACGGTGGAGCTCTGGACAGAGGGTCTCGTGAATATCGCCGCAGTCATCGACGAGGAGCTGGCGCAGCTGGGGATGGAGGATTTTGGGTATTCCTCCAATGAGAACCTCCAGCCCAGCGCCAAGCTCACTTTGTTCTTCAAAGGTGTGGCGACGGCCCTCCAGCAACTCCGAGAAAGAATCCCAAAGCAGCTGGCCGACGAGTCGCGCACGATCTGCGCGAGAGTTCTTCAAAAAGTGTTGGTGTAGGTGGCCTTTTGCAACCCAGGCCTCAACCTCACCAACGTCCTCAGGAAGCTGCCGGCGCATGCCGATCTGGAAGAGCTCAAGGCCCTTGCCGCACCCATTGTGGACAAGGTGAACGAGGTCAAGAGGGTTGATGGCGACCGCGTAGATTAGGCCGCCCGTTTCCTCCTTTCCTTGTTGCTGCTAGTCATGTTATGAGAACAATCTATTAGAGCTGCGACAAGTTATCTTGTAATATAACTTTATTTTGGGCAGTATTTGCTATGTTATTTCCTTTACTTGACTCCTTTCTTTGTATGTTTTTGCCCTACGCTTTTAGGGAACTTGCCGGCGCAGGCACCCTTGCTGCAAGCGCTGAGTGCGGAACGTCAGCAGCCTGCTGGCGGTGCCGCTACCGACAAGAAACCTTGTCGCAACTAGTCGCAGCACACTTAAGTTGTTGAGCGGACTCGAAACAAAGTAAGGGTGCAACTAGCTACGTGTTGGTTCCTCCGCGCACAGGTTTTCCATACAAAGCACGGTCGTTCGAGGAAGATAACTTAAAAATTTTAAAACTGATTGCTCAAACTTTGGCAACTTAGCTTTTCTGTCGTTTGCTTCTCGGCAAGGCAAAACTTTCTTGAACGACGCCTGGTCCACACCATTATCTTCTCCTCCCCCCCGGCAAACTTGTGGGCGAGGGAACCTTCCTTTCTTTGAGAAAAAGAAAGAAGAGAAAATAAAGATATGGAGCCTTACGGCTCGTTATTGCTTACTGGGGGTAGGTGCTGCACAAAATGTCAGATAACACATGCAAAAAAAAGAAAGCATGAAATTGACAAGATGTGCGGAGCACATGAGCTTTATTTATGCACGGGGTCTGCGCCCGGCTTTGTACAAAGGATTACATGCAACAGCGGCAAGACTTGTACAAAAGGTGGTTGCCGGAACAGGTTCCGGCTACTGTGCCTTACGGGTAAAACTTACGAAGATGCTCAATGTTCCAGGAGTTGCTCACTGGAGTGCCATCTTCGGTCTCAAGGCGGACAGCGCCAGGCCTAGTGACTCGTTCCACCCGGTAAGGGCCTTCCCACTTCGGCGTCAACTTGTTGGAATTCTTGGCGGACTGAACGCGCCGAAGAACAAGGTCGCCTTCCTCGAGACTTATGGCATTAACTTTGTGGCTATGGTAGCGGCGCAAAGCTTGCTGGTATCGAGCAGCTCATACAGCAGCCTGAAGACGGTCTTCCTCAAGGAGCAGCGCGTCATCTTGTCGCAGCTGTTCTTGCTCAAGCTCATCATAAGCGAGCACTTGAGGCGGCCCGTATACAAGTTCCGTGGGGAGAACTGCCTCTGCTCCATAGACTAGAGCGAAAGGTGTCTGGCCAGTGGCTCGATTTGGCGTCGTCCTGATCGACCAAAGAACCACCGGGAGCTCCTCAATCCAGTTCTTTCCGCACTTGTGCAGCCTGTCGAAAGTCCTGGTCTTGAGCCCGCGCAGCACTTCAGCATTTGCCCTCTCCGTTTGACCGTTCCTTCTCGGGTGAGCAACAGAAGCGAAGCAGACCTTGGCGCCAAGATCTTGGACGTACTGCATGAAGGTGCGGCTCGTGAATTGCGTGCCATTGTCGGTGATGATCCTGTTAGGGATTCCGAAACGGCAAACAATCGACCTGAAGAACTTGACTGCTGACTGTGCTATCACCTTCCTCACTGCTTCCACTTCCGGCCACTTTGTGAACTTGTCGATTGCAATGTACAAGTACTCAAAGCCCCCGACAGCTCGGGGAAAAGGGTCGAGGATGTCGAGCCCCCAGACCGAAAATGGCCAGGATAAAGGGATCGTCTGGAGAGCTTGAGCTGGCTGGTGTATCTGCTTGGAATGGAACTGGCACGCTTCACACTTGGGTACTTGTGCAGTTGCATCCTGGAGGGCTGTCGGCCAAAAGAAACCTTGCCGGAATGCCTTGCCGGCAAGTGCTCTTGCGCCAATGTGGTGACCACATATGCCTCCATGTATCTCCGCCAACAGCTGTTGTCCATCTTCCTGGTGAATACACTTCAATTTCACACCGTTGAATCTTCTTCTGTACAGTGTGTCGTAGACAAAATGGTACATACTTGATTGCCGGGCTACTCTCTCCGCTTCTTCTTGCTCTTCGAGAAGTTCTCCTGTCTGAAGGAAACGGACAATCTGCTGTGCCCATGCTGGAGCTTGCGGCTCGACAACAAGGACTAAAGGCACATATGCTGCTGCGGGAACATCTGCTTCTACGGCGAGAACCTGTGGCTTAGCCGGAGCTTGATGTTCCCCGACAAGCTTGCCGGAGCAAACTTGTCGGGAGCGTCTGCTTCAACGGAACAAACCCTAGGGCTTGTCGGAGCAGACTGCTCCTCAGCACTCTTGGTGTTGATCTTAGGTACCTTCTTGGCGGCGGCTTCGGGGAGCTCTGCCGGAAAATAGTCACCGGAAGTCAACTTTCTCTTCTTGCTCTGTCCAGTTGATGGTGTTACAGACGGTTGAGTCAGCTTGAGCACAAAAATCCCTGGTTCCACAGGTAACTTAAGTGCAGCGCACTTTGACAGGCCATCTGCAATGTCTTTCTGAGCTCTCGGAACATGTTCCATCTATAGGCAGTCAAAGTGCTCTTCTAACTTTCGTACTTCATCAACGTAAGCTTCCGTCAACAGACTCTGATAATTCTTGTTCACTTGGCGGACGACAAGCTGCGAGTCACCCCTGACAATGAGCTTCTTGATTCCAAGGTCTGCTACGATCCTGAGACCGGCAAGCAAACCTTCATACTCTGCAGTATTGTTTGTTGCTTGCTCCTTGGGAAAGTGCATCTGGACGACGTACTTGAGGTGCTCTCCGGTGGGTGCGACAAGCAGCACGCCCGCACCGGTGCCTTGCAGCGAGAAGGCACCATCAAAGTACATCAGCCATTCTTTGCTCGCTTCCTTGACGGGGATGCTCGTTTCTGGAGTTTCTTCGTCTGGTGTTGGCGTCCACTCTGCTATGAACTCTGCCAATGCTCTGCTTTGGATAGTTGAAGTGCTCTCAAACTTGAGGCCAAAGCTTGACAGTTCCAGTGCCCACTCGACAATCCTGCCTATTGCTTCTGGATTCTGTAGTATCCTCTTCAGCGGAAAACGAGTGACAACTGTGATCTCATGTGCTTGGAAGTAATGGCGCAGCTTTCTCGAGGCCATGAGAAGGCCGAAAAGCAATTTCTGCACACCAGAGTACCTTGACCTAGCCCCCTGCAGAAGGGAACTGACAAAGTAAACTGGGCGCTACACCATTTTCTTCTGCACCTCCTCATGTGCCTGCGCAGATCCATCCTTGTCGGGACCAGAGCTTGCCGGTGAAGCCCCCTGCTTGTCGCTGGATGCACCTGCCGTGGTCGCTGGCTCATCATCCGCCTCCCTCTCCGCTACTAACGCAGCACTAACCACTTGATTGGTTGCCGCTAGATACAGCAGCAACTTCTCTTGTGGCTTAGGTGCGACAAGTATTGGAGTGGAGGACAGGTATCTCTTTATGTCCTGCAGCGCAGCCTCCGCTTCCGGTGTCCATTTCATTGGACCTACCTTTTTAAATATTTTAAAAAATGGCAGGGCACGCTCAGCAGACTTAGAGATAAACCTCCTGAGAGTAGCCACGCAGCCGGCAAGCCTTCGTACATCCTTGACGCGCTTCGATGCTTCAATTTTCTCAATGGCCTTGATCTTGTCGGGATTGGCTTCAATCCCCCGCTGAGACACGAAGAACCCGAGAAGCTTGCCGGAGGGGACTCCAAACACACACTTCTCGGGGTTAAGCTTGAGGTTGATCTTGAGTAGATTTGCAAAAGTTCCATCTAAATCCTGAATCAGAGTTGCATTGTCCTTGCTCTTGACCACTATGTCATCCATGTAGGCTTCCACATTTCTGTGCAACTGTGGCTCAAAAGCGTCATGGACTACTCTTGCAAATGTTGAACCAGCATTCTTTAATCCGAAAGGCATCCGTATGAAACAGTATGTGCCACATGGAGTGATGAATGCGGTCTTTTCCTCATCCCCTTCTGCCATGAAGATCTGATGATATCCTGAGTATGCGTCAAGAAATGAAAGCAAGTCACATTCGGCCGTGGAGTCAACAATCTGGTCAATGCGCGACAAGGGAAATGGGTCTTTGGGACAAGCTTTATTAACATCGGTAAAGTCAATACAAAGCCTCCATTTCCCGTTTGCCTTGCGCACGACTACAGGATTGGCCAACCACGTAGGATGGAGCACTCCTCTGACAAGGCTTGCTGCTTCCAACTTCTTGATTTCTTCTGCGATGAATTCTTGGCGCTCCACTGCTTGTTTCCTGACTTTCTGCTTGACGGGCTGCGCATGAGGACAAACGGCAAGATGGTGCTCGATTACTTTCCTGGGAACACCGGGGATGTCAGACGGTTGCCATGCAAACACGTCGACATTCGCCCGCAGGAAAGCAACGAGCGCGCATTCCTATTTTGGGTCAAGAGTGGCACTGATGGTGAAGGTACCACCAGTGCCGTCTTCCTTGGCGGACACCTTCTTGGTCTCTGGCGGAGCTGCCTTCGTCTTCTTACACTTGCCGGTGGAGCTCGATGGTGCGTCCTCGACGGTAGTGCAGCACTCCGAAGAGGTGCGCTTGCCGGAGTGGGCATCAGAACTCTTGCCGGACTTGGTCTTCTTCTTCCCCCCAGGAGCTTCAGCGGCAAGTGACTTGCGATCTGCTGCGGCTGCTGCTTCCCGGTAGATCTTGTCGGTGCAGATAAGAGCATCTTTCTTGTCGCCAGGGACAGAGATGACACTTATCGGGCCTGGCATCTTCAACATGTTGTATGCATAGTGAGAGGCTGCCATGAATTTGGCGAGCGCTGGACAGCCGAGTATCCCATTATAAGGTAATGGAAAATCAGCAACGTCAAAAGTGACCCTCTCAGTCCTAAAGTTCAGCTCACCGCCAAATGTCGCCGGCAACGTGATCTTTCCCTTCGGCTTGCTCCTTTCCGGATTGATTCCTTGGAATGTGCCGGTCTCTTCGAGCTCGCTGTCAGGGATCTGGAGTTTCTGGAGTACCGCGGAGGAGATCAAGTTCAAGCCGGCCCCGCCGTCAACTAGCATCTTAGTGACCTTGAGGTTGCGGATAGTTGGTGAGACCAACATCGGCAAGCACCCGACCGCAGTTATGCGATCAGGGTGATCCTCAATATCAAAGACGATAGGCGTGCTGGACCATTTCAGAGGCTTGCGTGACTCGATGGGTGGTTCTGCTGCATTGACTTCCCGCACCCACTGTTTGAGCTTGCAGTGTGAAGTATGCAAAGAAGCACCGCCGTCAACGCACAGGACCTCTGTGGCTTTCTGGAACTCCTGCTCATCGGCCTCATCATCATCCATCTCTCCATCGTCGTCGTCATCTTCATCCTTGTCGCGGCCGCGGGGAGGTCTGTCTCCTTGCCGCTGCTTGGCCTTGCCGCGGCGTCCTCCCCAGCCGGGACGTTTCTTGCCGGATCCTCCAGTACCTTCTTGGGCCTTCTCCTTGTCGCGCCTCTCGTACTCAGCCTTTTGCTGCTCGACAAGCTGCTCGACCTTCTTGCAGCTCTGGAGATCGTGGCCCTTGGTACGGTGGATCTTGCAGTACTGCTTGCCGGAGCCGTCCTGCTTGTCGGCGGCCGCCACAGCCTCGCCGGAACTACCAGCTTTGGCTTTCTCGGCGCCACCTCCGTTGCCGGACTGCTCAACAACTAGCACGTCTTTGCCTTTCCTGTTCCTGTTGTTCCGCCGCCGGTTTTTCCTTGCCGGGGCAGCATCTTCACTGTCAGATCCTCCTGCTCCTGTATTCTCTCCGGGGAGTTTCCTCCCTTCCTCAGCACGTGCACACTTGTCGGCCAGGGCATATAGCTCACTGACGTCCCTGATCTTGTACATCGCCATCTCCTCCCGCATCCTGCGGTTACGCACGTTCTGATGGAACGCGCTGATGATCGCGGCAGGGTGGACATCTGGGATTGTGTGCTGTACACGGCTGAATCTCTGAGTGTACTTGCGTAGGGACTCTCCTTCCTTCTGGACTAATATGTGAAGGTCGCTCTCTTGGCCATGGGGTTTGTGGCCGCCTGTGAAGGCGTCGACAAACTGATGGCATAGATCTGCCCATGAGGATATGGAGTTGTCCGGCAAGTGCATGAGCCAGGATCTGACGTTGGGCTTGAGCACCAGCGGGAAGTAGTTGGCAAGGATCTTGTCGTCCCGTCCCCTGGCAGCTTGCACCGCGACGGTGTATATGCTGAGGAACTCCAACGGATGCGTCTTGCCGTCGTACTTCTCTGGTACGTCTGGCTTGAAATTCTTCGTGCTGGGCCACTGGACTTGCCGCAGCTCACGAGTGAACGCAGGGCAACCTACCGTGTACGGCAAGTCGCCTGGTTCCCCTGGCGCATGCATGTCGACAGTGGGCCCAGCGTGCTGGTCTGATTGACGCCGCGCTTCTCTTCGACGCTCGATGCGAGTACGAGCGTCTTCTTGCTATCGTTCTTGAAGAACTTGGCGCTGATCGCGACGAGCTCGTGGATCTGATGACGCTGTGGAGTCAGTGTCGAGGTTGACCCGGCGAGTCGGCGATCTTGGCCTTCAGGGTGGAGAGTGCACGGTGGTTACACCCCCACCGGTCTTGTCGCCATCGGCTCGTGCCTGGCAACCTTGCCGCGGCTGCGATGTACCCTGCTGCTGTGGAGTGTCGCCGTTGGCGAAGCCGATGAGACTCTGAATGGTGTCCCTCCAATCATCGATCTTGTCCGCCGTTGGAGGGTAATCCAGGAGCAGTTGAGCTCGTGCCAAAGCTTCTTCCGAAGTTTTGGGTGGCGGTGGCGAACGGTGCGAGGAGCGGGATCTGCTCGGACTCCCAACTGGGTTGGAAGGAGCAGTATCCCGTCCGGGCGACCGTGTCTTGCTCGTGCCAGCATGTTGGCGCGCATGCTGGTCTTGAGCATCCCGAGATCCACCAGCTCGATCTCGATCCAACGAACGTATGGTACCGCGAGTACCATTACGCTGTCGGTCCCGCGCCTCCTGAGATGGGCGTGGTGCATGTACGGATGCCGAGGTTTGCGCAGCCTTGTCCTTGGACTTGGCGGCAGCGTGAGCTCCCTCGTCGACACCCGTTCCTCCGCCGGCGTCTACCCCACCACCTGTTTGCTCCGGCGGTGGTGGGATCGACGTGGACGGAGCAGCCACCTCCGAAGCCTTCTTATTTGGTGGCATGTCGATGAAGATGATGAAGATCTAGCTCGCGTGGATGCCGGATCAGGTTCACACAACCTCGACGCCCCCTAGCTGGCGCGCCAAAGATGTCGTGGGAACGAACACCTATGGGACCGGAGCCCCTTTCGGTCCGGCGGGGGGCGGACATCGCACGAAGAGGAGATCGAGGCGAAGCACACGAGCGGTTTTACCCAGCTTCGGAGCTCTCCGGAGAGATAATACTCCTACTGCTGCTTTGTAGTCTGTATTGAGTTCTTGCTCGGGAGCGTGAGTGTACTCTGATTTCGAATGCTTCGAACCTCCCCTATGTTGCGCATGGGCCTCCTTTTATATGCTAAAGGGGTCACCGACAGGTGGCAACGTAGGCGAGGGCAAAATTGGAAAAGGAGTTGTGGTTGGTACAACTACCTGAACAGTGTATCCTACCTAACCCTGACGGCAGGGGACAAGGGCATTAAATGCCCGTTTGTGTCGCCCAAACAGTGCAGAAAAGGGACCGTCAGGGGCGCCACCGCTCGCCAGATGGCACTCTTGTCAGCGCCGCTTGCCACCTCGCACCGCTGGCTGCACAGCCTCTCGCCACGCGTGCCTGGAAAGGCCCCATGGCGACACGTTGACGGATGAGCTGGAGCGTGGGTACAGAGTGGTGGCTTGCCGCAGCAAGCGCCTTGCCGCGGTCGTTGTCTTGTCACGTCCGGAAGCTTGTCGCTCGCAGGGCCTTGCCGGGACGCGAGGCGCGTCGCGGCAAGTTCCTTGAGATGCCTTGGTTGGCCTTCCTGGCAAGCTCCTCTTGCCGGGGTCTTGTCTCCTTGGTTTAAACACTTTGTTCTTGAATGGCTCCAAAGGAATCACGGAGGACCTTGGCGGTCGCCCGGCAAGCCTTGCCGCGGGGTGCTGCGACTGCCCGTGCACAAGTTCGGGATACTAGGGTACCCCTACTCTAGTACACCGACACCATTGTTTTGTTCGACCTTTCTTGTAACCTATCATACTTGAGCAGTGATAATTCCCTGTTTATGTAAACACCTCGGTGTACATTCTCTGTCAGTAAGACCTCATTGCTATTGTTGATGACATTTCGGTAGCCACCGATGGACGAGAACTTTGCCAATTGGTCCGCCTCGTTCAACGAGCAGGAAAATGGTTCTCTTCGTCCCTCGCCCTTGGTACCAACGTTGTTGCCAACATACTGACATGCTATCCTCTGACCTACCTTGCTATCATGACTGTGCATATGTTAGCGCCCTTCCTACCCTTTAACCCACATGGTGGGCCCATAACCCACAGGTCCCAGGATCGAAACCTGACTCCCCTGTCAATCTCTGTCTTCCAAAATTGTTCCTCACGCTTGGCTTCGTATGTAATTCACGAGCCACCTTCTTGTGATCTGTTCTGCTATCAGATGCAATACTTATTTTCGATGCACTGAACCCCTTTCACACTCTGTTTCAGACATCAAATGATTGTTCATCCACTTGAATCTTCTTATTGCACCTTCTAGCCTTGCTCTCGATGACTTTTGAATTTCAACTCGAGACATGCCTCTATGCCATGTCGCAAGATAGCCCTCAGGTACCTATCTTGTGTTGAGCCCCGTCCTTTTCGAGTCTTCCCCCCTACTACACCCCTTAAATCTCGGGACGATATTTCTTGTAGTGGAGGAGAATTGTGACGTCCGGATAATTAAGCTACAGTAACCTCTGCTAATGATACCATGTCACCACGGTTACTGTTGTTAATCTCGTGAAGTTTCAAATCCTATTCAAATTCAAAATTCAGAATCAAGTCAAATTATAGAAGTTTTCAAATGTCAAAACTAAAATGCTCATAATGTTGCAAATATTCCATGACCAATTTTGGTGCTGAACCAACCTTTTTATAAAGTGGTTTAATGCCCTTTAATAATTAAAGCAGTGGCTAAAATATTAAATTAAATGCTTTTAGAATTATAAAAATGCCAAACTATTTTATTTAAACCTCAAACTAACTCTGACATTGGTATAATTAGTAACACCAATTTAGGTATTGTTCATATATTTTATGAAACTAATTGCTATTGAAAAAATATACTGTAAATAAATTAAAGAAAATAAAACACAGCAAAATAAAAGGAAAAGACCCCCCCCCCACTGGGCTGACTGGCCCAGCTAGCCACCACGCCCCCCTAGGCCTTGACCCACCTGGGACGGCCCAACTCCCTGCATCGGTTGCCTCCCCATCCTTCCTGTTCCTCGGACTCGGCCGCTACAGGGCGCTCCCGCCCGCGGTCGGCACCGCACCACCTTGTCGACGACGCAGGAGAGGATAAGGCCTCCCCGCGCCCCCTCGAGCTCTCCCCCTGCTCCACTCCACCACACACCACTTCCCTCTCTATCCCTTCGCCTAGCCCCTCACCTAGATCCACCTCTCCCCCCTCTGTCGATCTGGAGGAAGGACCGGCGCGCCCGTCGCCGTCCGCCTCGCCTCGACATGGCCACCGCCCTCCCTGCGCCAAGCCAACGTGCCCACGAGCTCCACCTCGTCCTCCGCTCCTTCTCCGTCGGACCACGGGACCCGAAGCGCTCCACAATGCCGACGACAACATCGTCTTCCACTTTCGGACTCGCCGTCGATCCGCGCCGCCCCGAGCACCTCGAGCCGTCCCCGGGCCTTCTCTGCAACGGCCGTGATCCCTCGATCCTCCTCCCTCTCTCCCCGGCCTCTCCTTATAGCCGTAGCTCGCCCCCGACACACTCGCGCTTCCGCCGCTGCGGTCGAGCTTGCCGGCATGGCCCCTGTGGCCACAGCCGCACCGGATCCCGCTTGTGTGCTCCGTACCTCCGGCCGTAGCCAACGCACGCGCTCGCTCAACCCCACTACCCTGGTCCGTCCCGACGCGCCGCGTCCACCCCTGCGCCCGCCGTGTGTGTGTCCTGTTGCTGCTGCTCTGGTGGCCTACTACTGCTGCTGCCATCTGCCCCTTGCCGCCCACTCCAGCCACCACGGCCCCTTCTGCCTCCCGCCGCCGCAAGTCCCAGCCGCGGCCCCGCTTCCCCCTAGTCGGCGCCCCGCTGCGCCCCGGCGGCCTTCGTCAGCCGCGCCCGTGCGTTCGGGCGTGCGCCCATGCCCCGCCCTAGCGCCCGATAGCCCGTGCATGTTTTGGCCTATGGGCCACTGCCCAGTAGGCCCCACCGGCTTCCTTTTCTTAAAAAAGAGCTTTAAAAACTGTATGTAATAATAATTAATTAATTAATTAATTAGGTTTAATTAAACGAATCACTTGCTTAGTCTAATTAACTAACTGGTTAATCAAATGGGCCTATGACAGAGGGCCCCACCCCCTGTTGACCAGTCAAGAGTTGACTGGTCAACTGGGTACCCCCTGGCCCACCTGTCAGCCACTGGCTACAGTTCTGTGTACCCTGTGCTGGGTGCGCTTAGCATTTTAGCAATTATTTTCGAATTAATATTAATTTCAGAAAATGTTTAAAACTTTGAAAAATCATAGAAAATTAACCGTAACTCGGATCGAAAAACTTTGTACATGAAAGTTACTCAGAACGACGAGACGAATCCGAATACGCGGTCTGTTCGCCCGCCACACATCTCTAGCATAGAGAACCTGCAAACTTTCCCCTCCGGTTCATCTGTTTGACAAACGTCCAGAACCGGGAAAACTTTCCCGGATGTTTCCCCCTTCGCCAATATTACCTAGCATCGCGTTAGAACATGTCTAGCTTTGCCTGTTGTCATGTTATGCTCTTGCTTGCTATGAATTTACTGTTTCTTCCCCCTCTTCTTCCCCGGTAGACCTCGAGACCGCTGCTGATGCCCCTGTGATCGACTGCGTCGACGACGACCCTCCTTCTTGTCTGAGCAACCAGGCAAGCCCCCCCTTTGATCATTCCGATATCACCCATTCTATACTCTCATGCTTGCATTAGATTTTGCTACTGTTATTGTTTGCTCCTATTCTGATGCATAGCCTGCTTTTGTACCTCCTTATTGTTTCCTACCTGCTTATCCTAAACTGCTTAGTATAGGTTGGCTAGTGATCCATCAGTGACCCCCACTTGTCCTTGTTGCCCCTACTTCATCATCGACGCCTGGATCGACGTGATCGACGACCAGAGCCCGACACCTCACATCACATCACGCCCCTTTAGATGCTCGACTCTGCAGAGGTACTATCGAGTGCCGAGGGTGATCCCTCATAACGCACTACTTTACGCACTAACCACCATGCGAGAATAGATATGGGCCTCGACGTCGTGGTATCAACTGAAGCTTTGTTAGACGTCGAGTTCAGCATTGCGGCCGGGCCGGATCATGCCATCCACTTCACGGGTGGTGCTGGTATCCCCTTGCGCACAACGATCCGGAGTGCAACGGGCGATGGGCCCAGACCCCGGAGTGCTTAGGATGTAGGTCGGCGGGGACCTCTCTGCTGAGCCTAGGTCGGGCTGCGACGTGTTGATCTTCCGAGGGCGGGCATTGCCCCCAGAAAGGTGTGTCCGGCCAGAGTGATCGAGCGTGTTGGGTAACGTGGTGCACCCCTGCAGGGAAGTTATATATTCGAATACCGTGTCCATGGTAATGGACGTTCAGACTTATATCCTGATCTTATACAACTACAGATGGATACTTGAGATATGTGGCTCCGGGATTGCTTTCTCGCAGGGAGTTGAGGAAGGATCTCTGGGCATTATTGTTACAACATGCTTGTTAAATCTAAACTGCTATTCTTTACTCTTCTACATGCTGCAAGATGCGAGGAGCTGCGTGAAGATGCTAGTCTTCGATAGGCTAGGCTTTTCCCCCTCTATTCTGGCATTCTACAGTGCAGTCCACAGATACAACCCTTCCATTTGATACAAATGCATACTTAGTATAGATCTGATGCTTGCGAGTACTTTGGATGAGTACTCACGGTTGCTTTGCTACCCCTTTTCCCCCTTCTTTCTTCTTTCCGGTTGATGCAACCAGATGGTGGATCCATGGAGCCAGATGCCACCGCCGATGGATGCTGCTACGTGAAGACCGCCAACGACCAGGAGTAGTTAGGAGGTCCCAGGCAGGAGGCCTTGCCTCTTCGATCATTGATGCTTTTGTGTTTGCCTTCTTAAGGCAGTGTTGTTTAACTAATGTCTGTACTCAGGTATTGTTGCTTCCGCTGACTCTTGTGTATCGAGCTTGTATTCGAGCCCTCGAGGCCCCTGGCTTGTAATATGAAGCTTGTATTATTTCATTTTGTGTCTACAGTTGTGTTGTGATATCTTCCCGTGAGTCCCTGATCTTGATCGTACACATTTGCGTGTATGATTAGTGTACGGTCGAATCAGGGGCGTCACACCTTCCCCCTTTTCCCCCTCCGAAAGAAGGAAAAAAGGGGGAGGGCGAATCCTACTAGGAGTGGAGTCCTAGTAGGACTCCTCCCCCTTGGCACACCCCTTGTGGCGGGCCTCGTCCCCTCCTTTATATACGGGGGCGGGGGGCACCCCTAATCATATCAATGGTTTTAGCCGTTTGCGGTGTCCCCCTCCACCGTTTACTCCTCCCGTCATATTGTCGTATTGCTTAGGCGAAGCCCTGCCCAGATCACTTCACCAACACCGTCATCATGCCGTCATGCTGATGGAACTCATAGACTCCATCGACACGTTGATGGATCCAGAGTTTGAGGGATGTCATCGAGTTGAACGTGTGCAGAACTCGGAGGTGTCATACATTCGGTACTTGGTCTGTTGATTCGAGGAGATGTTCGACTACATCAACCGCGTTAAGTTAACTCTTCTGCTTTCGGTCTATGAGGGTACGTGGACACACCCTCCCCCTCTGGTTGCTATGCATCTCCTAGATAGATCTTGCGTGAGCGTGGGAACTTTTTAGAGATTGCATGCTACGTTTCCCAACACCTACATCCGAGGAGACATCCGGCTGAGGTACCTGGCCGGATCCGCTTGAGGGGCCGAGTGGCTAGGCTAATGTCGCGGGGATTACATTTCAGATAGCGAGGGCGAGGTGGTTGAGGGGGGCACCGTCTACCAGCATGGTAGTACACGGCTCCCGCCCGTGCCGTTGACCGCGAGCAGAGGTGGTTGATTTGGCCTGATGGGGAGACATAAGTGCGTTTACTCTTTTTGTACCTTTTGCCTTCACGTTTTTTAAATATCTAATGCATTGGCGTTGTCATACTGCAGGGGTTGGCACCACGCTCAGGATGTCCGCAGGCCCAACACCGTCCTTCACGTGATTTGTCGAGAAACTTTCCGGGGTTTGTCACATTGCCCGGTGAGTGTCAGTTTCCACAGCTAGGATTGAGCTGGGAGCACTATTTGGCTGCCCCGGCCCCGCCGGAGGAGATGATCTATGGTGTCTTGTGCCACACGAGGGCCGACATGGTGATGAGAATGTTTTGGGTAATTTCTTCTTTACAGAATTAAAAATCTTCAAATAGGTAGTTATTGTACTAATCAACTAGCGGTGTTACCCGCGCATTTGCGCGACTAGAAGCAATATGTATAGGTAGTCATTACTCTCTTCATAAAGAAATGTAAGATCTTTTAGATCACTATATTAGTGATCTAAATGATCTTATCGTTCTTTACAGAGGGAGCACTAAAGTTTAATTATTTTCAAATATGTATGTTTGTGAAACCCCATTTTTGTTGTTTTTTTACAATATTATACTGATTATTATATTTTGTCGTCGTCAAAAAAAGATTGAGATAATTTTACGTAAGTGGAGAAAATTGGTGAATAGCTTTATTCTCACCTTGACTTCTCCATTTCAAACACATATAAATTATTATGCTTATGATGTACTTATATCAATATCACTATAGTAAGTAAATATATTTCTGACGTTTGGAGAATGGAAGAGTCAACCACTCAAATATTGTGTTTGACAATGAAGGCAACCTTTCAAAACAGTATACCCTGATACTCCCTCCATTTCAGTTTACAAGTCCTTCGCGTATACCTAGGTTGCCAATTTTATCATCCTAATATAAACTATATAACACAAAAATTATAGTGTTTGAAAATAAAACATCTAAAATTTATATTGGTATATATTTTGTAATATATGACTTGTATTAGGTTGGTCAAATTGACGATCTAGGGGTACGCACATGTCCTGTAAACTGAGAGAGAGAGAGAGTGTGTACGTGCTATTCCCTTCATTATAATTTTGAACTAAAGCTGTATTAACACTGAGACATTTATTTTGGACCGAGGGAGTATATGAATTGATTAGCACATTGTAAGTGAGAGGGGACGTCCTGAACCCATGGGCACATGAACCTGCTTTTCAAAACTGCATTTTAAATTTATTTTAGAATGTCAAAAAAAAGAAAACAAAATTCACACATACACCTTCGCAATATGTGTGCCTAGCATATTGCTTTGTGCAAAAGGACTCCTTTTATTTTTTCTTAGCGAAAAGATAAATTTTACTGTTTCTAAATAGCGTTTCATGACACATTTTTTTGTCTTTTTCCATAGGTCAAAGAAAAAATTGTTTTCCTTTAAACTCTGTGCACGCACATAGACTATGACTATATATGCGTGAAACTTTTTTCATTTTTTTGGCATTTAGAAATGAGTTATTCGAAGCGAGACTTGAGCCTTATCCGGTGTTTGTAGGCCCGACGTCCAGCCAGCCCTCTGATGGTTTGAGGCAGAACCAGCATGCACACGCTCGCCCAATATGGTGCAGCGCCGCCAACGCTCCATAATCGGCACGGAGGTGAGCGCCGCCGCGTCAGCCCTAAATTCCGATCCAAATGGATATGGCTGAGGAGGCTCAGGTAACAAACTTCGGTCCTGTTTGGATCATGGGGTTAGAGCTAGTTCGGCTTAGTTGGGGGCTCAAATAACCAAAAGTATCCAAACAAGGAGGGTTAGAGTGGGTTAGTTCCATCTAACCCAACTATCCCGGTGAAGAGGTGCTTATTTGGGCTAGAGTGGGTTAGAAAATAACTCTAACTCTATCTGTGTTAGAGTATCCAAACAGGGCCTTCATCATCTTCTCTCCATCCACTCATAAGCTAATTATTTTATCCAATCTAAAAATAGATCCGGTAGAATATGCATGACAGAGCCACATGCACCATTGCTTTGTATTAGCTACCAGTGATGGGAAGTCATGTTCTTGGCTCCGGCCAAATGGAGGACGGCATCGCGGTGCCTAAGGCCAACTCCATCACGAGAGTCCATTTTGTCTGCGCGCGTCCGTTTGGGTAAAACGGATGAATCAGAGAATCGAGCGCGCATGCAAACGGACTTTTGTTTGATTTTTGTCTGTTTTCGATTCATCCCGGCCCAAGTTTGCACCGTTTTTGGGGTGAAACTGACAACACGCGGACGAGCGGGCCATCTGCGCGTGTCCTCTCATGGCCCGCCCGTCGGTGGCACAGGGGAGCCTTTTTCTATCCGCCCCACTCAATTCTTCCGACCGCACCCCTTCACTCTTTTCCACTCTTCCTGACTCTTCCCCTCGCCACCGCCGAGCTACCCAACAACGGCCACCTGGTTTGCGCATCCGCCGGCCAGATTTGGGGTGGATCGGGTCGGTCTTTAGCTCGCTGAGCTGTGGGAGGCCGCGGCGCGCCATGGACTAGCCGGGCACCTGGCCGGAAGGCCCTGGCAGGGACCACAAGGCCACATGTACGCAGTGACTCCTCCTCTAGCCGCTCAGATGTGCACCGTCGGTGATCCGCCGGCAGATACACGAATGGCGGTCAGTCGGGCTAGTTGCTAGCCCAAAAGCTCGTCGGTGCACTGTTGCCACTCATTAAGTGCGACCACTGCCCAAAGAAGGTCGTGCACCACGTGTCTACAACACCGGAATATCCGGATGGGTATTTATCAAGTGCTTAAACGATGGGGTATGTGGTCTTTGTAGCTTCGGTTTGTGCTCTAGATTTGACTAGTTGTGCTAACTTCAAATTTTATTGTGTAGCATGGATGCAAGTTTTGGTATTGGGAAGAAGAGTACATCGATATATTGATAGAGAGCAATTCAGTAGATGTTCGTCCACTTTTAACTAGCATAGAGGCTGTAGATGAGACAAGTGCACTTGTTGCTAGATTAGAGGCTAGACACAAGACTAAATGTGAGGAAGCAACATCGACTTTAGACTCGAAGAGGAAAGAAACATGCAAAATCGAGCCTCCTCCGCAAATCAAGAATTAGTGCATTGAGAAGGCACTAATCCAACTTACAGGAGCAGTTATGGAAGTTGGATATCTTCTAAAATGTATTCTTGTGGTTCTTGTTTTTTTGGTCTTGCTTTTCTAGTCAAAATTTGGTGATGTATTTCCATGTACCAAAAATGAATGATGAAAAAATTTAAGGGCTTGCAAAAGAAAATGTACGTGGACAAGATGCGGTCGGGATGCCTTCACGGGTTGGGCGCACGGCCACCGCAGCCCAGAAACTGTCCGCACACGACCACATTACCCTACCCAAACAGACAGAATCCGGGCAAAACAGACGTTCGTTTGGGGTCGTGCGGTGGAGTTGGTCTAAGAGCAGTGGCGCGGCCACATAGAGAAGACGGGGCAGGCCGCCTGCAAATCAGATTGCATGCTGGACCAAGTGACCGGTGCTCTTCGGCAGCCTACAATAGCAATGCATCAAACCACACACCAAGCAGTGAAACATTCGCACATGAGTACCACACGAAGTAGCGCAGGTTTTCCCCTCATCTCTGTTCCCTTTGTCTAAACCCAGCTAGTTAGAACAACTCTAGCAGACCCCGCATTTTGCCGACCTGTAAACTGTGTTTGCAGGTCGCACGGGGGCGCTTATGCGGGCTGAAAATTGCGGCGGTAGACTAGAAACCGCAAACAAAGCCGTAATTTTTAAATAAAGTTGTTTCGCGCCAGAAATTTAAGTAGTTGCTCACCGGAGGTCGCTCGCATAGATGGTTCTTCTTTGCATAATAAGTTCGTACACGTCACATACATAAATAAAGGTTAGAGATGCTAGATAGGGCCTACGCTACCGCACCACTGCGACAACTGAGCTCAACGGAGCTCCTGCTGTAGCTGCCCACCGGCGGCGATCAGTCGGAGTCGGAGGAGTCGGACGCGAGGTCGATGTAGAGCTTCGCCTGCTCCGCCTTCATCACGCGCATGTCAGCCTCCTTCGATGCATGCGCCTGCGATACCGTGACGCCCGTCTCAAAGAAGAGGCGCTCGTACTCGAGCTCGCGCCAGATGCGCTCTTCCATCTCTTCCTGCTCCCTCGCCGACCGCTCGAGGAGCTCCTCCTGCACCGGGAGGAGGTAGTCCTAAGGCCCGATGATGCCTCGGCACGGCGGCGCATTGGGCACGGCCTCCTCTGGCTCCCTTTTCACCGGAACGAGCGAGCTTGATGCGCCCGCGGATGAGCACCCTACGGACCCGTGGCTGGATGACCTCGCCGCGGACCAATTGCCGGAGGAGGCACGGCGGCGATAGGCGAGCACGATATCGAAGTCCTCGAGCTCGCAGCGGTTGAATGCCGACGGCGGCCGTGCTCTGTCAGATCTGGCGTGGCGGCGACGCTCCGCCTCATCCCCCGAGTCATCCATGGCGGTCGAAGGCTCGTCGGCG
>NC_041391.1:256829357-256863100 GCF_002162155.2 Triticum dicoccoides
CCGCATCTGCCCCGCAAACCCGTAGTTATACTAGCTCGGGGGTTGCGTTTGCGGGTTGCGGCAAAAATATTTACGGACCGAACACCGATGCGGGCTCTGGTCTGGCCAGAAAAATGGGCCGAGCCTGTATAATCACCGGAATTATGCGGGTTTGCACCGAATGCGGGGTCTGCTAGAGTTGCTCTTATGCATCTGACCCAAATACATTTGCATGAAATTAGTCCTGGAAATTTTGACAAATATATTAGGTTGATTCTGGAGTACTAGATTTTGGTGGGACTCGTGTATGAATACTAATATGTGCTTATAGAAAAATTGAGAACCTGGCCTGAGAGTTCGCACTTTAGTTTAAAATCTGGCCTCAGATGGACAATTGGCAATCATACTATGTTCTTTAAGTTTTGTCTTTACTCGTAGTATTTCTATTTGATACTACTCAACTTAAACTTTGTTAATTTAGCTGAGCACTTGACCTAAAATTATGTGGGTTGAAGCATATATTGTAGATTTCACGGATGCTCATTTATACCGAAGAGTGCCAATAGACGACACAAATTCCAAGTTGTTTCTTTTGAATATTGTGTTATATGCATGAACTGGCTATAACAAAAGTTATAATGTTCATACATATTGACCATAAACAAATGCGCACAAGTCAAATTGTGTCTTGATGCTGCATGGAATAAATCATGCATGGAACATCTCGTACTTTCTTATAAGCATCTACTTGGCATTTCTTTCAACGAGTAACTTACTAATCTATGTATTTTTTGGATATTTTCATTTCTCTCTTGGGTCTTGTGTTGCACACTTGATCTTCCAGTAATCCACCTTGGTCCTCGCATTTTATGTCAATTCTTATTGTCTCAATGGTTCTAATCTTTTCACCCAAGTTCGTGTTATCCTTGTGGGTGTCTGCACTTATAGTAGTTTTATCCTTGGCGTAGCCAACATGTGAGCATTCATCTTCAAGCATTGTAGCTTTGCCTTCGGCGGGAACACTTCTTCCATTTTTGGACGCTGCTTTTTCTAGTATTTCT
This sequence comes from Triticum dicoccoides, assembly GCF_002162155.2. NCBI lineage: Eukaryota > Viridiplantae > Streptophyta > Magnoliopsida > Poales > Poaceae > Triticum > Triticum dicoccoides. The sequence continues at coordinate 256,830,398 of NC_041391.1, forward strand.
GATTTACTTGTTTCATTTCCGAGCCATCTGATAATAAAGATCTCTGCCTCCTTTTTCTGTCATTGACACTTGAGGTTTATTGTTATCTGGATGGTCCTTTTGAGTTATTGTGCTCCCATTGCTTTTATCTTGTGGACCTTTCTTTCACATGACCAGCTGACGTGTGTTTTTCCTAGGTTGTCATGTGTTACTTTTTACCTATAAATTTCAAACAAACTGATAAGTAAGGGGCGTGCTTACAAAAGAAAAGAATGTACTGTAAAGTATCTGACACCTTGTTAACTGGTTCATTCAGTTTACTTGTTTCTTAATGTTGTCTACTTCCTCTCTATCAAGTCTATTCAGCACAATGCATGAAGTATGTAGTCAATATTTGTTTTGTAGAAGGAAAAACATTCAATACTTGATTTCTAAATGAAATGGACCTTTATCGCCCCAGCTTTACCATCCAATTATCGCTTCTGAAGCTTCTCATTAGGCATATATTTTTTTATAGCATAGTTTTGAATGTGCAGAGTGAGGTTTTTATTAGTGAGCTTCAGTCCAAGGTAAGTCTTCGTCCACATATTTTGTGTATAACCATTGGAATTTCTTCAGTTTTTTCATCTAAGGAGTCCAGTAAAATGAGACATGCATTATATTTTTTAGAGACTTAGTCAAATTAAGTGCTACTTGTAGTAGTTGTAGGATCACTAAATTGGAGTCTAGTGTGATGCCTAACATCCCATTTTATTAAGGCAGTGCAAATATGCTATTAAAAGTGATTTTAGGAATAGAACATGCTTACCGAGGAGTTACAATTTCTGGATATTTATTGCAATTCTTGCAATAATAATAATGTGAATCCTTGATAGCAATTTTGTAGTAAGCATCAAAGGATGTATCACCATTGTGTACTTTCTGTAACCAATCAATTATAGCTATTATTGTGAACACAACATCCTGAAAATTGATAAAAGGATCTTTGACGAACAAAAATATGACAAATATTTTTGTAGGTCTTGTAGGCTTGTATAACAACATAGCTTAGAAGAACTCTTATCTGATGTACCGCCTGATCTGTTGGGTTCTAGCTCGTCATTCCAGTAAGTTCTTGTAATGTTCTTCCATAAAACATGTGTTCTTCGATTGTCTGTTCCGAATTTTTACCTATGGCCATCAATTTTGTAATGTTTCTTCCAGATAGTGGCTACAAAACAAGTTGCAATTTTAGTCGTATCATACCTATGAAGGCCTAAGTCTAAGGGTATATTTAGATTTCTATGTAATCCTAAGTCGCTAGTTGACTTTGGACACAAACTTGTTTAACTGAACCAACAACAAATCTGTTAGCTTTTGTGGGTGGAAATAATCGAATGGCATGTCACATTAGTAAATTTACCATTGAATTTTTGCACCATTGTTTAGGTAAAAATAATGACTGGTTCATTGCCAATTACATTCTCTGTCATGTTACTCTAGTTTTACCATCCCTCAAGATTTCTAGCCAAAGAATTTAATGTTAATGTAATGGAGGTAAATAGTATTTAGCTTTTACTCTGGTATTAAAGTTTCAGTCTTGCGGATATTTGAAGTTGTATTCTTCTTTGTTAACTTTGATTCTATTGGCTTCATCTTGGTGAGGAATCCAATTGCATGTGCAAATTTGAAAATCAATGACTTAAAAGTCGGAATGGTTAATCACTTATAACGTAAAAGTCAAATATCTCTCACTTGAAAGTTAGAAACACAACAATCAATCTGGGAGTATAAATAACATAGATTAAAAAGTCAAAGATTAATCACTTCAAAATTAGAAATACCACAATCAACGTACCTGAATATTGGAGATCTTTTCGTCTCTTGCTTTGTATAGTACTCCCTCTGTAAACAAAGATAAGAGCATTTCGAACACTACTTTAGTCATCTAAACGCTCTTATATTTCTTTACGGAGGGAGTATTCTTTTATAGCAAACTCTAATTAGTAATCTGGAAAACTATTCAATGATCCTTCACCTCCTTATCTTTATATTAAGATATTTTAATTTCATTGCTGATGGGAGGAGATTCTACAATTTTAAACTTGCCAAAAAATATACATGACTGTCATTGATCTTTGATGCCTACCAGATTCTTCCAGATAGTAGAATGGATTGTATTACCATTCAAAACAAAAGAAATAAAATTTTAATAGTAGTTATCAAGTTCTTACACTACAAGAAATATGTCAACTTGTGACCACCACTATTGGTCACTGAATGGTCATTGTTTTCCATTTGTGACCTTTTTGTGACCAAAAATAGAAGGTCAAAAGCTGGACGTCATAAACTGACATTAGCAACCTTTCTTCTGGAATGGTCGTAGACGTTTATGACCAAAAAAAGGTCATAGATTTAACGACCAATTATTTTGGTCACTAGCAATCCGACCACACCACGTCAGATCCACCGTGGCAAGCTAACGGTCCAGAATTACGACCAAATGAAAAGGTCGTAAAATAGAATCAGCCATGTCCATTTCAGCCGTCTACATGGGCCAAGCCCAATAACTCAGCCATTTGATGTTTTTTCTCTTTATTTTGCTTATCTGCATGGGCCTTGCCCAATAATTTGGCCTTTTATTTTCTAGGAATGGAGCCTTATTTTGATGAATTTTTTTTATAGTCCACTATTGTTTTGGGCCACAGCCTTTTTAGTCTAGTTCGAATTTGGGCCTTGGCCTTTTTATTTTCTGTTATGCGGCCTTTTACAAAAAAAATTCTTACAATCATTTCTTTTTTTAGGCCCAAGCCTTTTTGGTCTAATTCTTGTTTGGGCCTCGGCCTTTTTAGAGCCCAGGTTCTTATTTTTCATAACTTTAAACAACAAGGCCCAGGTGCACAAGTGATCCACAAGCCCAGGTTCAAATAGCAAGTCCCAGGTGCAGAAGTGATCCACACAACTTCACAGAAAATAAACACAGGTTCACAAGATCACATACCTTCACAGCTCCAAACTATTCACAGGTTCATAGCCATTAAACTACTCCCAGGTTCACAGCTCCAAAGACAAAATGCAACAAAATGCTCCAAAATCCCAGGTTCACAGCCATCAAAGAGACCTAAACTACGACAAACTGCATAAGAGGTTCAAAGACAAACTGCACTTGAGAGCCAACAAACTGCATAAGAGGTTCACAGCCATCAAACTACCTTAGCTACAAAGAGAGCCATCAAGTATGCTAACTTCTCTTCCTGCTCTTGTGACTTCTTGTATAGCAGCTCAAGTTCCTTGTTGTGTGCAGCTTCAGATTCTTCCGGCTTCATCTTGATTGCCGCCAATTCTTCTTGCATCACTTCAGCTTGATGCTCGCACCTCTCCAGCTTCTACTCAAGGTCACGAACATGAGCATCCACTTCAGCAGTTGCTTTGCCGGAGTTGTTCCTAGATGACTAGAGCCCAAGATTCCTAAGGAATGTGCTTTTCTTGACTTCGGTCTTGATCACTTCTTCGACAATTTCAACAGCAGACTTTGGCTCTTCACCTTCTGGTACCGGCGCCTCCTTCATTTTTTCCATCTCAAGCTAGCATATGGAGGAAAATGATAGGCATTAGTGGGAGATCTATTTCACATTTTGCAAACCAAACTAAGTAAGAGAAACCAAACTAGCACACAAATGGATTATTTGAAGTATCCAAACCAGCACACAAAATCTATACAAGAAAATGATGACTAGTGACCTGGAGACATGCAATTGGAACAATATGATCGCTTCATTAAGCCTAGAATGGTGGTTCTATATAAGATGGCTTCCCGAGTGAGCCGATCATCAAACTAACATTCAGATCAAAATTCATCATATCATAAAAAATGCAACAAATAGCTACAGCAAGTTCTGATATCTTTGTTGAACTGTCAAACATCATCAAAGCATGGAACATAGCGTGTGTTCTTGACTGGCTCCGAATCAAACAGCATCAAAGCATCAAAGCATCAAACAACATCAAAGCTGGCTGTGAATCAAACAGGGCTAAGGTTTCAACAAAGCATGGAGTGACTTACTATAGCAGTCTTGACTGGCTCCGAAAACCCGTTCTTCTTGCTGTTACGGGTGGCCTTAAACAAGTCAATCGCACACAACTCCTCACCCTTACGCTCTTATTTCTGAAATGATTTTCAACAAAAATCAAAATGTTGTTCAGCAAGAATCAGAAATGTTATTCAATGAGGATCAAATGGTAAGGTCTCTAGAGAAAAGTTCTCTGATTGTACACGACTTTTTCTCGATTCATCTTGTTCGACACACAGGTTTCCTACAAAAAAAGCATACTGTCAGCATGATCCAGCACTAGCATATCATGTATAGAACATAAAGCATCAAACAAAGCAGAGAAAAACCTTGTGTCTTGGGCTAGACCACATCTCCACCAGAGCTTGCCATTCACCATCCGTCAGATCTGGCACCGGAGACTTAATGCTCTCTTTGTTTGCGGCTACGGTATCAAAATACTCCTTGATCTGATGGCACATGTTCTTTGAATTTTTCTGCAAAATATCTTTGCACGCGGTCTTGATGGTCTCCGAGTCCGTCTTCATCTCAAGATTTGCCTACCAAGACAGCAAACAATGTAGGAACAATATTAGTGATCATGCATCGGTGTAACATAAAATAGATAGCACATTCACTATGAAACAAGTAGCTTACATCAACTTTCCCAATGTAGTTCTCCAATAGACTAGCATTTTTTTTAAAGCTTGAAGTGAGGAAGAACCGTAAGATGGCTTGCTGCAATGAGTCCACACTCAGAAGCAAGCTTTGCTGCCTGCAGAGGCTTCTCTGGACGCTTCATCCCTTCGGCAATTTGGATAGGCACCTTGCTACCAAGCGGCTTGGTGATTCTCTCTAGCCCTTCGCCCTTTCTAAGTCTAGTCTTGGTAGTCATTGCATCTAAAAATGAAATTGATCTCATAAATTAGAATAGAAATCGACAAATGCAGGAATCGACAAAAGCATACATGATCATTCCATTTGGAAAATGCACTAGTTAAGATAGCATTGTAAAGGTCAACTTGCCTGATTGAAGCACAAGCTGTTGTTCTTCTTCATTGATGACAACATTCCTGTCAATAGAATGTGCAACAGGGCTGAGGTTTGTGTGGACAGTGCCTGCTTCATCAATCCAGATAGTTCCTCCTTCATCTAGGCATGCAGTGCCACTTCCATCCATGCTGAGAGTGGTTCCTTCATCCATGGGCGGCAACTCATCACCCATTTGCACCGAGGTCTTAGAGTCCATGCGCAGCAGACTTTCCTGATGGTCCGTCACAGTCGGCATCTTTGCTTCCTGCCATGTGACTCTATAAGGGGCAGGTTCATCAGGTTCCAGGATCCTCTTTTTTTGTCCTCGAGCTGGGGCCATCACCCTTCCTGGAGGCATTGCAGCAGATGTTTCTGAGCTCTTCTTCTTCTTGTTGACTGTCTTCTTAACACCAGGCCTCTTCGTCCTAGATTCCTTCAGTGCCTCGTATAAACAGAACGTAAAAAGCATTAGATCACAAGAGAAATATGTGAGCACAAGGAAACACATAGCATAAAATAACCCCAACCCTCCAAGCAAGACAAAGTTTGCACCTTAGCAGTCTTGTTCACTACAACATCATCCACTTCCTCTCCATCAATAACTTCATCCTCTATCATGGAATTGTCACGGCAGATGTCCTAGTGAAAGGAGTTAGTCATGGAGCCATCGCAACTAGGAAGCTTGAAGGGGTTAATAGGGACAAAGGACACGAGGTTTATACTGGTTCGGCCCCTTACGATGAAGGTAAAAGCCTATGATCCAGTTTTGAGTGGGATTGCTTATGCCTCGATAACCAGGGAGTGAATCGCTTGACCTAGATCTCAAGTTTGATATTACTTGTCCTAAACCGCCGCTGGGTCGTCCCTTTATATACAGAGGTCGACGCCCAGCGGCTCTATAGAGTCCCGGCGGCTCGTAAACAGTGTCCGGCTCGGTCTCTTAACTATTCTTGCCTTACAATACAAGTCACACATACATGGCGGCTTATTACTACGGGCCTTAAGTCGCCTCTGGGCCTTGGACCTTTCACTAAACCGCCATCTACATCCTGGGTCTTGTGCTTCAAGAATATTTGCAAGTATGACCCGACCCCTCCTGGGCGGGTCATACCAATAGTTATATCCCCAGCATTAGGCCCCAGATTGATTTGAACTGGTTTCATGTCAATCTTCGACACTTAAGGAAAAACTCTTCTACCTTTATGAAATTTTAGTAACCCGCCATGACGTCATCTTCTAGATTTGCGGTAACCCACCATGACGTCACCTGTCATAAAAGATTTTAGTGCGCTTTATCCAATATATCCCAATGGATCTTTGCCTTGATGAACATCCCAAATATCGAGGCGTCCTTGTAGTTGGATAACTCATGTTTTCGGCCTCCTTGTTTCTCGCGCTCTTTAGTGGCCCTTCCTTATAAATAGACCTGCCTAGGTCTTCTTTCATTCTTCCCGTTCCGCATCTTCTTCCTCTTGCCCCCATCTGTCACTGGAGCTCCGCCGCCGTTGCCACAGCGCACCTCGTCTCCGTCGAGCTTGGCCGCTGCATCGACCTGAACTTGACCAGAGAACGGCAGTGTCCCTCCTCCGTAGATCTTCCGCAGTAAGTGTTCCCCTTTCTGCACCATAGATCCATACTAGGGCTAGCATGTTCTTCTGTACTGCGCGAAGTTCATCTGAGTTCTTGTGTTCCATCTGCTATGCCTTCCTTCGATCCAAAAGACCCCATAGATCTTATGTGGTACGTGTTCCGCATCCATTTTGGGCACCAGTAGATCTCCTTTCCATGTAAGAAAACCCCATTGTAGCGCATGAACTCCTCCGTGCCCTGTTTTAGGTCTAGTAAATTTTCTTCTTTGAACATCTGTTTGATCCAAAATAACAGCTCCAAATTGTGAAATCTGTTTGTATGAAACTTAGACAAAATCTGCACTTGTTAGATTTATCTTGTCATGGCGACTCTTCCGCCGGCTTTAAGGAAGCAATACCTTAATTAAAAACTTAAACCATCCTTGGCTGTTTAAATAGTCTTGACGGCTTATATAGCCTATGGCGGCTTAAACAACCATAACATAGTTATCCTTATACCATTAGGCCCCTTCGTAAACCGCCATCTTGAATATGCACAGTAATATATTTTTCCTGCCCGGCTTAAATTTGAACCGACACTTCTACTTTGTCTTAGGCTTTCAATCAGAATGGCACCAAAGACACCTACCTCCTGCAACTGGGTTAAATCCATTGTCACTGACAGCACCTTGGATGATTTTGTAAAAACCGGCTATCTGCCGAAGAAAGAAGTCATGCCTTATCATGCTCTTAACCCGGAGGAAGAATTTCCTCAACCCAAAGACGGAGAGGTTGTCGTTTTCACAGATCATATGAACCGGGGATTTACCCCTCCTGGCTCAAAATTCTTCAGGGACGTGCTGAATTTCTTTGATCTCCACCCACAAGACATCGGACCCAATTTTGTGTCTAATATCTGCAATTTCCAAGTATTCAGCAAAGTATACCTTGGAGAAAAACCCAATTTGCTGCTCTTTAGAGAACTGTTTTATTTGAACCGCCAGAATGAGTGGGCTAGCGGTCAGAGCTTAGAGCTAGGCGGTGTCTCGATCCAGCGCCGTAGAGATGTGATCTTCCCTTACACCAACCTGCTGAAACACAACAAAGACTGGAATATGACATGGTTTTGCTGCAAAGATACCTCTCCGGCTGATGAAAACCCTCTGCCGGCTTTCGTGCCCTTCGTCTTGGGCCCAACCATCATCTGCCTGACAAGATTACAGCCACGGAACGTAAATCACTTGCTCCTACTTTGGCCAAGATCAAGGCTCTTCTGGGGAACGGGTTGACAGGCATTGACCTGGTCCGGGTTTGGCTCGCCTCGCGGGTTATTCCGTTGAGCCGCCGCACCGGCTTGATGTGCGGATACACTGGCACCAAGAATGATCCTCTGGATCACAGTCCTGACGACGTACCTGACGATGTCATTGATGACATGACTAAGTCTCTTCTGAATGAGAGCCTGGCAGATTGCGGCAAGGTGGGCCTAGCCCCCTTCTGCAAAGCTAACCCGGCTCCAAAGGTAAACCGCCCATGTGAAATGACTACTTTAATTTCTTAATGTTTCACCCATACTCATGCATATGCTAATCTTTGCAGGCGGGTGATAAATTTTGGAAAGTCAAATATGATCATGAAGCTGCAAAGAAAGCTAGAAAAGAGAAGAAAGCCGCCGGGAAAGAAGCTGCCAAAAGGAAGGGCAAGAAAGCCACCGCTTCTGACCTGCTTCGGCTAGCGGACTCTTCTGAGTCGGAGGTAGCCCTTGATTCCCTTGGCTCATTTTTAACCATCTTATTGACACTGATTACCAGTAGGAGGACACAGGAGCAAGACGTAACAAGGCTGATGAGGTAACTATCCTTTCCTCCGACTCCGAGCCATTGCCAAGACGGAAAATCCGGAGAGTGACCTAGAAAGTAAGGTTTTCTCATCCTTTAGCCATCATGATCCTCAATTTCTTTTGAAGCGGCAAATTCACGAGAGCCGGAGGCAGACCCGGACCAGCAAGGATGCCGAGCTCTCCTCCGGCTTACCAAACACTCCAAGGAAGCGCCGGAATGAGGTTACTTCTGTTTTAAATAGATTTTACCCCTTGGTGGGTCTCTTTCGTCAACCACTCAATTCTTCTGACTCGGATTACCAGGACACTTCCCCTTCCTCCGGCGAGTCACTACAGTCCAACCTGCCGGCCTTCAAGACTGCACCAGGGTATGATGACCCACTCATCTTGTATTTATTTTAATCCCTTGCATCTATACTAACCATTATTTTGACACAGTGGTCAAGCCAAACCCAGCAAACCGGTTAGGAAAAATAAACCAGCTGAAGATACAGTTGCGACTGAGCCGGTTCTTGAAACAGCCGTGCCGGACTCGACCACTGATGAGCCGCCATCTGAACCAGCTCAAGATTTACCAACTCCTGCTACTGACCTGCACACTGAATGAGCCGCCGACGAATCCGAGAATCCAAAGGCTCCTAGCCCGGTCAGGACTGATGACCCTCAACATGCTGAAGTTGAGATCACCAGAACTGGCTTTGTTGAACCGGGAAGGCCGACTGTACTGGCCATGCCCCGCCAAGGAAGAACTTCTGGATCACCGCCGAGTCAAACTAGATGTTGCAAATTATGCTCATATGACTATTGGAGACATCTTTTCTGGCTACATGAGCCAAGTGCACAGCAGCCGGAACCTCGAGATTGATATGGTGAAGCAGATGCACCAAAAATTCGAGGCATAACCCGTTCTCTTTTGTTCATGAACCTTTACTATGCTAGCCCCCAAGTCTACTGCTTATGATGCTTATGTTCTAGACTTTGAAACAAACTTAATAATATGAGTAACATAAATGAAAGAAACATATAAGAGTTCCGGCTTACTATGTAGTCCCCAAGGGGCGGCTTAACCAATATGGTTGAGCCGGTCCTTATATAAAAAATTCTTACGGGTCCTTGAACATCAATATGCATTAGCCCCCAAGTGCCAGGTATTATTGCTTACAAAATGCTTGGGACTTACTCTTATGAATTGCCATCTTATGAATCACCATTGAAAATGAAATTCTATGGTAACATTAGCCCCCAAGTGCCAAGTGTTTTTGCTGGCAAAAGACTTGGGATTTTAAAATTACATAAAAATTGGCTTGATTTTGACTTTGTATTTGTATAGGCCGCCACAAGCCAACTCGAATCCGAGGTGACTGATCTGAAGAACCGCCTTGAGACCCAAGAGACGGAAATTGAAAAGGCCGACACCAAGTTCAAATTCAGTGTTTCTGAACAAGGAAAACTGAAGAAAGAATTTGAAGATGAAAAGAAAGCCTAGGCCAATGAAAAGACTGCACTGATTAACCAAACTAAAAAAGTAGAGGCGGCTCTGGAAGAAGTCACTGGTGAATTAATAGGTTTAAAGTGCCATGTCTCTCAAATGGTCTCAGCGATCTTTGGTAAGTCTGTGACGCCCGAATAATTAAGCTACAGTAATCCCAGGCTAATGGTGCCACGTCACCACGGTTACTGTTGTTAACCTTGCGACGATTCGAAACCGTTTCAAAATTCAAATTCAAATTAATGTCAATAATAAAAGTTTCCAAACATTAAAATAAAAATGTTCAGTTTGTACTAAATATTACATAGATAATTATAGTGTAGAAGACACAGTTTTATAAAATGCATAAATATTTTAAATTGAATTAAAACAGAAGAGAAAATAAATAAAAGAAAGAAAATACAAAAGAGACAAACAAACAAACAAACAAAAAGGAAAAGGAACCCCCCATCTGGGCCTCGGCCCAGCAGGCCGACGGACCGCCAGGCCGGCCCACCCCGGTCCCCCTTATCATCCCCCGCAAACCCTAACCCAACCACCCACTCCCCCCACTCCCTCGTTCCCTCCCCCTCCCGATTCGATCTGGATCGGGGGAACGACCCCGTCGCCACCACACGCAACACACGCACACCTCGAGCCAGGCCCGTACGCCCGCACCCGATGCGAGGCGCCGCTCCCTTGAGGCTGCCGTTGGCGCCGAGCATCGCCATCCCCGACCTCCTGCCGGAACGCCGCCGTCTCCCCTCGCTCTGGCGAGCCGTTAAGCCATCGCCTCCATCCAGCGACTCCTTGCTCCGTCCTTCGGCGCCCCTCCCCGCCGGCCAGCTTCCCCTGCGTACGGTGTCTCCGACCTCCACCCCGCGCCCTGCCAACCGGAGCTACCTCACCGACTTTGATGCCCCGACGCCGCTGAACCTCGCCGTCGCCCCAAGCCGCCTCGTTGGACCGCTTCCTCACCGGATCTCCTCCCCACCGTCTCTCGTCCCCATCCTCCTCCTTGCCGGACGCCATCGAGCCACGTTGCCCCTTCCCTGCATCGAACGTGAGCATCGCCCCATGCTCCCTCTCCCCCCTGTACTGAACGTGTCGCGCTCGTCGTGGCCCTACTCGCCGTCCTTGCGAGCGCTCGCGCTCGTCGCGCTCACCGCGGCCTTGTCCCGCCCGCGCCCGTACGCCGCGCCTACACGCGCTGCGCCCACGGCCACCCGTGCACCCACGCGTGCTCGCTCGCGCGGGGCCGCGCCCACAGCTGCTTGCTTCCGGCCAACCGCGCCCAGTCGCGCCGATGGCCTCGCCCGAACCAGCGCTCGAGCTCGCCCCTAGTTGGGCGCGCCCGTTACCACCAACGCCAGTTGCCCGACCCACTATAGGCCATTGGGCCTATGACAAAGGGGGCCCACCCCCGCAGAATGTTTATAAAAAAATAGAAAAATAAAAATAATAATAAAAAAATTAATCAATTAATTAATTACTTATTTAATCCTAATTAGATTAACCTAATCACTTAGGTTAGTTAATTAATCTGTTAGGATTAGTTAACAGTCAATGACAGATGGGACCCACACGTCAGCATGACCCAGTCAACACATCTGTTGACTGATGATGTCATGCTGACGTCATGCTGATGCAGTATGCCATTTTAGGATTAAATTAATGATAATAATAATTTATAAAATGATTTAAAACTTTTAAAACTAATATAAAATAATCCGTAACTCGGATGGAAAAGCTTATACATGAAAGTTGCTCAGAACGACGAGATGAATCCGAATACACAGCCCGTTCGTCCGCCATCCATCCCTAGCATAGCAAACTCGCAACTTTCCCCCTCCGGTTCATCTGTCCGAAAATGCGAAACATCGGGAATACTTTCCGGGATGTTTCCACCCTTCGCCGGTATCACCTCGCACTGCGTTAGGGCACACCTAGCACCGCGTATTGACATGTTATGCTTCGTGATACTTTGATTGCTCAGTTATTTATTGTGTTCCCCCTCCGTTACTTCTTTCCGATAAACCCCGAGACTGCCGACGACCCCCTAGTTCGACTACGGAGTTGACGACCCCTCCTTGCTAGAGCAACCAGGCAAGCGCCCCCCCCCCCTTGGTCACCAGATATCGCCTATTCTCCTCTATACTGCTTGCATTAGAGTAGTGTAGCATGTTACTGCTTTCCGTTGATCCTATTCTGATGCATAGCCTGACATTGTTGCTACATTTGTTGATACCATACTTGCAATCCTAAATGCTTAGTATAGGATGCTAGTTTATCATCATTGGCCCTACATTCTTGTCAGTCTGCCTTGCTATACTATCGGGCCGTGATCACTTAGGAGGTGATCACAGGTATATACTATACATACATACATACTACAGATGCTGACTAAAGTCGGGTCCGCTCGAAGAGTACCCGCGAGTGATTCACGGATTGGGGGCTGAAAGGACCTTTGTCCCGACGGCCCTCTGTGTGGATCTTTGTGGCGGAGCGATAGGGCAGGTTGAGACCACCTAGGCGAGAGGTGGGCCTGGCCCTGATCGGCGTCCGCGGTTGCTTCATAATAACACGCTTAACGAGATCTTGGTATTTGATCTGAGTCTGGCCATTTGGTCTATACGCACTAACTAACTACGTGGGAAAGATATGGGCACTCGACGTCGTGGTATCAGCCGAAGCCTTCTTGACGTCAGCGACTGAGCGGCACGCGCCAGATTGGACCGCGTAACGTGACTTCCTTTGTAATGGAGGTTGCTAGGTCTGCTCACTGGCCGCATACGCAACGTGCAGGTGTGCAATGGGCGATGGGCCCAGACCCCTGCGCGCATAGGATTTAGACCGTCGTGCTGACCTCTCTGCTGTGCCTAGGTGGGGCTGCGACGTGTTGATCTTCCGAGGCCGGGCATGACCCAGGAAAGTGTGTCCGGCCAAATGGGATCGAGCGTGTTGGGTTATGTGGTGCACCCCTGCAGGGAAGTTTATCTATTCGAATAGTCGTGTCCCTCGGTAAAAGTACGACCCGGAGTTGTACCTTGACCTTATGACAACTAGAACCGGATACTTAATAAAACACACCCTTCCAAGTGCCAGATACAACCCGGTGATCGCTCTCTAACAGGGCGACAAGGAGAGGATCGCCGGGTAGGATTATGCTATGTGATGCTACTTGGAGGACTTCAATCTACTCTCTTCTACATGCTGCAAGACGGAGGCTGCCAGAAGCGTAGTCTTCGACAGGATTAGCTATCCCCCTCTTATTCTGGCATTCTGCAGTTCAGTCCACTGATATGTCCCTTTACACATATACCCATGCATATGTAGTATAGCTCATTGCTTGCGAGTACTTTGGATGAGTACTCATGGTTGCTTTCTCCCCCCTTTTCCGCTTTCCTTTCTTTCTAGTTGTCGCAACCAGATGCTGGAGCCCAGGAGCCAGACGCTACCGTCGACGACGACTACTACACTGGAGGTGCCTACTACTACATGCAGGCTGCTGACGATGACCAGGAGTAGTTTAGGAGGATCCCAGGCAGGAGGCATGCGCCTCGTTCGATCTGTATCCCCATTTTTGCTAGCCTTCTTAAGGCAAACTTGTTTAACTTATGTCTGTACTCAGATATTGTTGCTTCCGCTGACTCGTCTATGATCGAGCACTTGTATTCGAGCCCTCGAGGCCCCTGGCTTGTATTATGATGCTTGTATGACTTATTTATGTTTTTAGAGTTGTGTTGTGATATCTTCCCGTGAGTCCCTGATCTTGATCGTACACGTTTGCGTGCATGATTAGTGTATGATTGAATCGGGGGCGTCACAAAGTCACCCTACAAGTGTTTAAATATCTAAACCTTTCAGTTGATCATAAAGCTGGAATTAACTCACCTGATCACGTTTATGCAGGCCCCAGAAGCTCAAACTTGAACCAAGACATGCTGATCTAATTGAAGGCAGTGTACACTTTGGTGGAGCAACTGTACACCGGGTCCCAACGTGCATTAGCTCCGGTGGCGTTGTCGAATGATGGGCCAACCCTCCTGGTGGAGGTCTTGAAGAAGCTTTCCGTGCTCCCTCAACGGTTCAATGAACTGAGGCGGTCATCTGCAAGAGCCGGAGCGGTAAATGCTTTAAGACGGGCCAAGGCTTGGCTAACAGAGCTAGACCCGGCCAACATTGCCACTGGCTACCCAAGCTTAAAGGAGGATGGCACCCCTTTTGAAGAAAACTACTTCACTGCCTGCGTAAAGGAGATACGCCCCGTGGCTACACTTATAGCGAATGAAGTAGATCTTACCAAATACCAGGCGGGTTATGATGAAGAAAACCGAAGAATTCCAATGCCTCATTATGAAGTGACCAGTCTGATCCCCCCACGTCGTAAGCACACCTTCGCTCCTGAAGTTGACCCGGTCGGCCTTGTTGATGCTAAAGCTGAATTTTAAGCTTTCAACAACATTGAATGGTCATCGTCAACCTTCTAGGAAAGGGAGCAGGGCGAAGACGCGGAGAGGGCTAACCCGGACGCTTCAGGCCAATCATGAAGGTGAACCTGCTGTGGCGGCTCATACCTGGGATGTACTTAAAAAACAATGTGAATTATTTGGACTCAGGGAGTCCTGTAGTAGGATAGAAATAACTTTATTTTGGCCGTGCCATCGTGCACGCTTTAATGCTTAATGACATTAAACCGACGTGCTATATCCATCCATGTTACTTTTCATCTGCTTACCTTATGCTTGATCAGACTTTTTAAATTGTCCTGCATATGAAAATAGACTGCAAAATTCCTTGGCAGCTTACCACCAAGCGGATCAAAAGGAATTAAAAAGCATCATAGATTAGCTTGTTTGTAAAAAACACAACTATAATCTTATACCTATGACTTCTTAAATTTGCACCGCCGGCTTATATGACCCGGTCGGTAAGGGTGATAACCAAGTCTTTGGACACCCAAAATTTCAAAGGTATAATGATGCTTATGTACGGGCGACTCATCAGTCGATATTGACCCGGGTCAAAAGCAACCATACTTAAACTTGTAAACCTCAGAAAAAGTCTCAAGTCAAATAAAGGGTGTTTACAAAGAAAACTTAAACCAAAATAGAATATAAAAAATTTCAAGTCTGCTGATTCAAATACAATCAGTAAACCGTTCCAGAGGAGTTAAGCTAGGATTCAAATACGATCATGTAGCCCCTAGTGGCTTTGGCATTGTGCCGATCAAGAGGGTACCGACAACTGTGTTCTTTTTGGTTCGAATACGACCTATGTTTGAATAGGAAGCCACCTAGTGACCTTGAGAGTTTTTTAACGGCTCTGATTCGAATACGATCAAAGTCGGTTCCCAAAAGGGGTTAGGCTATGATTCGAATACGATCAAGAAGCCCCCTAGTGAGCTCGGCAGTGTGCCAATCAAAAGGGTACCGACAGCTATGTTCTCTTTGGTTCGAACATGACCTATGTTTGAACAAGAAGCCCCCAAGTGATCAAGTGAGAAAATAATGACAATAACAATGACAAATTTACCTTGGGGCAAGGAAAAAAGGACAGAGGTCTTGCTTTATTATTTATCATAATATATACATTATCAAAATATGTACATCGGCAGAGCCTATGGCTCAAGTGTAGTAGGGCCGAAGATGAGCGATATGCCACGGCCGGCGGGTCTCTTCCTCCGACTTACGTGAGTCGTTGCGCTCTGGAACATCGATAAGTTAATATGACCCGTTGTTCAAGTTCTTGCTGACCACAAAGGACCATTCCCAAGGTGGGGATAGCTTGTGCGCAACAGTTTGATCCTGGATGAGCCGGAGCACCATCACCTTCCTGAAAGGCTCTGGACTTAACCCGGCGGCTATGATATCGGCGCAAGTCTTGTTGGTAAATCGCCGAACGAACTGCTGCCATGTCCCGCTATTCATCTAACAGGTCAAGAGCATCCTGACGCGCCTGTTCATTGTCCGCCTCAACGTAAGCAGCCACGCGAGGCGTGTCATGACGGATGTCGCTAGGAAGAACTACCTCAGCTCCGTATACCATGAAGAAAGGTGTATAACTCGTAGATCTGTTAGGAGTAGTGTTAATGCTCCATAACACGGAGGTAACTCCTTAACCCGGCAACCCGGCGTCCGCTGCAAAGGGACCAAAAGCCGGGGCTTGATGCCCTTCAAGATCTCTTGATTGGCTCTCTCGGCTTGACCGTTGGATTGGGGGTGAGCCACTGATGAAACATCAAGCCGAATATGCTCATGTTGACAAAATTCTTCCATGGCGCCTTAAACACAGATTAATGCCTTGTCAGTTATAATGCTGTGTGGAAAGCGGAAGCAAAATATCACCTTCTTCATGAATTGAACTGTCCTAGCTGCATCACACTTACTGACTGGCTCTGCCTCAACCCACTTTGTAAATTTATCAACCGCCACCAAGAGGTGGGTCTTTTTATCCTTGGACCTTTTAAAAGGCCCAACCATGTCAAGCCCCCAGACTACAAATGGCCATGTAATTGGAATCATACTCAATTCTTGAGCTGGCACATGAGCCCGTCTTGAGAACTTCTGACAACCATCACATTTACTGACCAAGTCCTCTGCATCAGCATGAGCCGTCACCCAATAGAATCTATGACGGAAAACCTTAGCCACTAGGGATTTTGACCCGGCTTGATGACCACAATCCCCTTCATGAATCTCACGAGGAGTTTCATGGCCTTCTTCAGGAGAGACGCAACGTTGAAGCGCCCTTGTAACATTGCGATGATGCAACTCGCCATTGACAATCGTCATAGACTTAGACCGCCGGGTTACTGCCTGGCCAAGGTTTCATCCTCAGGAAACTCGCCCCGAGTCATGTAAGCCAGATATGGCACCGTCCAATCTGGAATGACATGAAGAGCCGCCACCAATTGTGCTTTCGGGTCAGGAACAGCCAAGTCTTCCTCTGTGGGTAGCCTGACAGAAGGGTTATGTAGAATATCCAAGAAAGTACTAGGCGGTACCGGCTTACGCTGAGATCCCAGTCGGCTTAAATCATCAGCCACCTTGTTCTTTCCGCGGTCAATGTGCTCCACCTGAAAACTCTTGAAGTGCCCCGCAATTGCATCGACTTCAAGGAGATAAGCCACCATGAGAGGATCCTTAGAATCCCACTTGCCTGACACCTGCTGAGCCACCAGATCTGAGTCGCCAAAGCACCTTACCGGGCTTAAGCTCATCTCCTTAGCCATCCGGAGACCATGGAGTAAGGCTTCATACTCATTTCCATTGTTAGTACAGGGAAACATCAACCGTAGCACATAACAAAAAAAATTCACCTCGAGGGGAAGTCAAAACAACTCCAGCCCCCGAGCCCTCCAATTGCTTGGACCCATCAAAATGAATTGTCCAATACATGTTGTCCAACTTTTCTTCAGGCATCTGCAGCTCTGTCCAATCGTTGATGAAATCCACTAGTGCTTGAGATTTAATAGTTGTGCATGGCACATACTTTAAGCCATGAGGCCCAAGCTCAATGACCCACTTGGCGACTCGTCCTGTGGCCTCTCTGTTTTGAATGATATCCCCAAAAGGAGCAGAACTAATCACAGTGATGGGGTGACCCAAGAAGTATTGCTTAAGCTTCTGGCTTGCCATGAACACACCATAAATGAGCTTCTGCCAATGCGGATATCGTTGCTTGGACTCAATAAGCACCTCGCTGATGTAGTAAACCGGCCGTTGAACCGGGTGTTCCTTGCCAGCCTCCTTGCGCTCCACCACGATGGCCACACAGACGGCACGCGTCTTAGCAGCCACATATAATAACAAGGGCTCCTTGTCAATGGGAGCAGCAAGAACTGGCGGCTCAGCCAACTGTCTCTTCAGGTCTTCAAAAGCAGCGTTGGCAGCATCACTCCAGGTGAAGTTATTTGTCTTCTTCATCATTTGATACAGTGGTATGGCCTTCTCACCTAACCGGCTTATGAACCGTATTAGAGCAGCAATACGACCCGCCAAACGCTGAACGTAATTGATACACGCTGGTTTGGCCAGAGAGGTGATGGCCTTGATCTTCTCAGGGTTAGCCTCGATGCCCCTATTAGAAACCAGAAAACCCAAAAGCTTGCCTATAGGCACACCAAAAACACACTTAGCCGAGTTAAGCATCATCTTGTAAACCCAAAGATTGTCAAAGGTTTCCTTAAGATCATCAATCAAGGTCTCCTTCTCTCTGGCTTTCACCACTATGTCATTCACATAAGCATGAACATTGTGCCCAATTTGATTATGAAGACAATTCTGCACACATCGCTGGTAAGTCACCTGGGCACTCTTGAGCCCAAAAGGCATTGATACATAGCAGAAGGCTCCAAATGGAGTAATGAAAGCCATCTTCTCCTGGTCCTTAACTGCCATCTTGATCTGATGATAACCAGAGTAAGCATCTAAAAAACTCAAACGTTCACAACCCGCTGTAGCATCAATGATTTGATCAATACGAGGGACAACAAAAGGATCAGCTGGACAAGCCTTGTTTAAATCCGTATAATCCACACACATACGCCAAGTGTTGTTTTTCTTAAGCATAAGCACCGGGTTAGCCAACCACTCTGGATGAAACACTTCGATGATGAACCCAGCTACTAAGAGCCAGGCTACCTCCTCACCAATGGCCTTCCGCCTCTCCTCGTTGAACCGCCGAAGAAACTGCTTGACCGGCTTAAACTTTGGATCAATATTAAGAGTGTACTCAGTGAGTTCTCTCGGTACACCTGGCATGTCAGAAGGTTTCCATGAAAAAGTGTCTTGGTACTCATGGATGAACTCGATGAGCGCGCTTTCCTATTTGGGATCCAAATTAGCACTGATACTGAACAGTTTGGATGAGTCGCCTGGAACAAAATCAACAAGCTTAGTATCATCAGCCGACTTAAACTTCATGACCGGCTCATGTTCCGTGGTTGGCTTCTTTAAAGACGTCATATCCGCCGGGTCAACATTGTCCTTGTAGAATATTAACTCTTCTGTCGCACAGACGACTCAGCATAAGCCACGTCACTTTATTCACATTCCAAGGATACCTTCTGGCTCCCATGCACCGTAATGGTTCCCTTATGACCCGGCATCTTGAGCTGCAAATACACATAACATGGTCGTGCCATGAATTTGGCATAAGCCGGCCGCCCAAACAGAGCATGATACGGGCTCTTGATCTTGACTACTTCAAACGTCAATTTCTCGGCCCTAGAGTCATATTCATCCCCAAAGGCTACCTCCAATTCCATCTTACCGACGGGATACGTCGATTTACCGGGCACGACTCCATGGAAGACAGTGTTGGACTGCTTAAGGCTCTTATCAATTATCCCCATGCGATGGAAGGTCTCATAATAGAGGATACTTATGCTGCTGCCTCCATCCATGAGTACCTTGGTGAATTTATATCCACCCACCTGATGGGCCACCACCAAGGCTAAGTGACCCGGATTATCAACCCGGGGAGGGTGATCCTCCCTACTCCAAAGAATAGGCTGCTCAGACCATCTCAAATAACGAGGAACTGCCGGCTCAACAGCATACATAACCCTCTTATGAAGCTTCTGGTCTCGTTTGCATAAACTGGTGGTAAACACATGATATTGCCCACTATTCAGCTGCTGTTGCTGACCACCCTGGCCAGATTGTTGGTTATATCCACTTTGACTGCCTTGAGGATTTTGAAAATAGGGGTTTAAACCGCCGCCCGGACCATGAAAACTACCACCGCCTGAGCCGCCGCCCTGCCCATTGTTACCACCAAACATGTTGGAATTTTTTAAACCTTCACGATCGTACAGTCCTTCCATAGATGGGTAGCTGGCTTTTGTTGGGTGCCGTGTCTCGGACAGGGCTCGTTCAATAATTGCTCAAGTGTGGGGCCTGACCAGCCATACCGGGGAGGTGGCCTCCCCTTGCGCCGTTGGTTGTTACCCTGCGCACTAGTATTAGCCACAAAATCCAAACTACCGTCAGCCTTACGTTTATTACCTCCTTGATTTGCCGGGTTGTGCTGAGGGCCCTTGCCGTTGCCATTCTTCCTTCCCTTCCCTGTCTTGTCGTCATCAGACTCGGAATCCTTGGTACTATCAGAGTCGGCGTACTTGACCAGAGCCGCCATCAGCGTGCCCATATCATTACAATCACTCTTGAGCCGCCCCAGCTTTTGTTTCAGAGGCAAAAACGGCAATTTTTCTCCAACATTAAGACTGCAGAGCCGGCATCCATCTTATCAGATGAATGTATTATGGCTTTAACCCGGTACACCCAATGGGTTGTAGACTCACCCTCCTCTTGCTTGCAATTTGTCAAATCCACGATTGACATGGGCTACTTGCACGTATCCTTGAAGTTCTGGTTGAATCGGGCCTTTAGCTCCGCCCATGAACTGATTGAATTAGCTGGCAGGCCTTTCAACCAAGTCCGGGCGGTCCCATCCAACATCATGGTAAAGTACTTGGCCATAGCAGCATCATTGACCTCCAGTAACTCCATAGCCATCTCGTAACTTTTGATCCATGCCCCGGGCTGTAAGTCGGCCGTGTAGTTCGGCACCTTCCTAGGTTCCTTAAAATCCTTGGGCAAACGCTCGTTACGTTGAGCCGGCACTAGACAGGGGGCTCCTCCCGTCCAGGTGGCCACACCTGCCTCAATAGAAGTCGTTGGATAAACCGGATACGGCTGGTAAGCCGTCAGCTGAGCCGCCTGCTCAGCTGCCTGTTGAGTCGCCGCTCGCTCAGCCTCTTGATGTATTCTGTCTTGATCTACCAAGTTAAAGGCCTCATGGCGCACCGGATCATGCCCACCATGCTAGTTACGATGCCGGATGTTGCTTGAAACAGCCACTAAATTCATGTGCCTGCTATAACTCGGGCTTCGGCTTGGGCGAGGAGTTGAATGGATCCTGTCCTGGCCGTATGAGTACGCCTCCTGTTGGGCTAAGGCCGTCTGAAGAAGCTCTCTGACCCGGCGGGTTTCAACCGGCACCGGAGAGTCGCCATCAACTGGAAGAGCCGCCAGCCGTGCCGCCGCCGCTATCATGTTCTCCAACGGGTTAGAATAGTGACCCGGAGGTGTTGGTACATACTGAGGTGGAGCTTGTTTACACAGGGAGGTCCCATCACCTGCGGTTGAACCAGCGCGCCGTCCCGGGGCGTTGCAACATGGTCTGCCCCCGTACGCGGG
Organism: Triticum dicoccoides; assembly: GCF_002162155.2. Classification (NCBI taxonomy): domain Eukaryota; kingdom Viridiplantae; phylum Streptophyta; class Magnoliopsida; order Poales; family Poaceae; genus Triticum; species Triticum dicoccoides. Next base: position 256,851,520 of record NC_041391.1, read on the forward strand.
GAGAGCCACGGCGGGTTACTGGGCCCTGCCCCAGGTGTGTGAAAGAGGTTTCGGGGATCGTAAACCGGGGGAGTCGAGACAGAGTCTTCTGATGTCTTCTCCTCATGACCTCATTATACGCATTCTGATCTTGCGTGAGCCGGAAAGTCTGTGCCTGAATCCGTTGAGCCTGAACATCGAGAATTGCCCGCTCTGCGGTTATCCTGACATCTTCCGCTGGTCTTCCTTAGCCTGCACCATATCCAATTTTAATTGTGCCACCTCTGCATCATGACGAGCTTGATCCACCGGGTTGACCACGACGGTTAATAGAGTGGTCAGCTTATCTGTGAGATTCATCAACACCTGAGCCGGTGAGCGCACAGGGCCTCCTGCCCCGGCTGCTGCTGACCCAAAGGTCATAGTTGCCGCAGTTGTGGAGTCTTGGATAGGTTGTGTGCCGGCCATGAAGATCCCAACCCTGCTCGGCAGCTCAAAGCAATCCAGAATACTGCTGCCATCGGAGCAGCCCCCAAGCCCGCCATCTTGCAGCTGATACAACGAATCTGTCTCACCTGTGGATGACCTGCCATCAGAGTAGATGGCCGTTTCACCGCCAGATGCAGATCCTTCAGCGGGCCCTTCATGGATGCATCCCACGAGGGCATGCTTCATGGCAGGCACAGCCCGGGTGGGTCTCGCACGCTGAGCCGTCTCGACGAGGTCGGTGAAGATGTCCGGCTCAGGGCCCGGCTCGCCGATCTTGCCGATGAAGACGTGGATTCCGCCGAAGGGGACCCGGTACCCATACTCAATTGAGCCGGTGTCGGGGCCCCAGCCTGCATCGTCGATGTAGAGCTTGCCGCGACGACTCTTGGTCCTCCGGCCCACAGCGTATCCTTTGAGCCCTTCGAAGCTGCCCTTCAAGAACTCGAATCCACCGTGCGCTAGCCCCATGGTGGGCGCCAAATGTCGTGGAATTGTCACGGCAGATGTCCTAGTGAAAGGACTTAGTAATGGATCCATCGCAACTAGGAAGCTTGAAGGGGTTACTCGGGACAAAGGACAAGAGGTTTATACTGGTTCGGCCCCCTTACGATGAAGGTAAAAGCCCACGATCCATTTTTGAGTGGGATTGCTTATGTCTCGATAACCAGGGAGCGAATCGCTTGACCTAGCTCTCAAGTTTGATGTTACTTGTCCTGAACCGCTGCCGGGTCATCCCTTTATATATAGAGGTCGACGCCCAGCGGCTCTACAGAGTCCCGGTCGGCTCGTAAATAGTGTCCGGCTCGGTCTCTTAACTATTCTTGCCTTACAATACAAGTCACGCATACATGGCGGCTTATTACTACGGGCCTTAAGTCGCCTCTAGGCCTTGGGCCTTTAACTAAACCGCCATCTACATCCTGGGTCTTGTGCTTCAAGAATATTTGCAAATATGACCCGGCCCCTCCTGGGCGGGTTATACATCATCCTCCTTAGGATTGTACTCTGGGTCATCATTGATAACTCCACCACCTTCTTGAACCTCATCACTTCTACCTTCTTGTACACCATTTGTTTTCCTAATCATCGACGCTATTGCACCGATGCCAAGGAACTGGAACATCGGATTGTTCCTCATGATATTTCTAGCCATAACCTTCTCATACTCGGTGAGAGGCTCTTCTTTGCATGATAAAGGAAACGTAACTATTAGGTGAATGTTTGGAATGCATGGACAGACAACCAAACATATCTTATGATATTTCATTATCATTTAATCCTAGTTATTCATGTAAGGAAGATTAACAGCACACAGGCACAATTAAGCCAGCTTATTTAGATTGCAGCAATACATTTCAATTAGCATATTAAGACGCATATTTTATGAAACTAATAGTATAACCACAAGGAGCAAGTTGCATACCAATGGTTGGCCTCATGTTTGACCTTGTCCTCCTTGCCATGGATGATCTTGAGGTGGTGCTTGCAAAATAGAATAAACAACAATCAGATACAGCAAGGATAAAGTAAAATGATGCACTTGTATCAATAAAGGAACGCATTTGGACCATCATGCACATACAGTGATGTAGTGTTATTAATTAAGCAAACATGTAAGTGCACTAAACAAGCATGCATGTACACTGGAAATATATGTACACTAAACAAGCAAGCAAGCAAGGTGCTACTGATAGAAACAAGCAAGCAATGAAGGAAATTGAAGAGAAGCAAGCAAGTACTATTGATACAAACCCTAAATAATAAGCAAGCAAGTAGCTTATTCTCCATGTGCTACTGATACAAGCAAGTACATGATGACCCACAAGTGTAGGGGATCTATCATAGTCCTTTCGATAAGTAAGAGTGTCGAACCCAACGAGGAGCAGAAGGAAATAATAAGCGGTTTCAGTAAGGATTTCTCAGCAAGCACTGAAATTGTAGATGATAGATAGTTTTGTGATAAGATAAATAGTAGCGAGTAACAAGTAAGTAAAGTAAATAAAGTGCAGCAAGGTGGCCAAATCCTTTATGTAGCAAAGGATAAGCCTAGACAATTTCTAATAATGAGAAAGGAGCTCCCGAGGACACATGGAAATTATCGTCAAGCTAGTTTTCATCGCGCTCATATGATTCGCGTTCGGTACTTTGATAATTTTATATGTGGGTGGACCGGTGCTTGGGTACTGCCCTTACTTGGACAAGAATCCCACTTATGATTAAGCCCTATTGCAAGTGTCTGCAACTACAAAAGAAGTATTAAGGTAAACCTAACCACATCATTAAACATATGGATCCAAATCAGCCCCTAATGAAGAAACACATAAACTAGGGTTTAAGATTCTGTCACTCTAGCAACCCATCATCTACTTATTACTTCCCCATGCCTTCCTCTAGGCCCAAATAATGGTGAAGTGTCATGTAGTCGACGTTCACATAACACCACTAGAGGAAAAGACAACATAAATCTCATCAAAATATCGAACGAATACCAAATTCACATGACTACTAATAGCAAGACTTCACCCATGTCCTCAGGAACAAACGTAACTACTCACAAAGCATATTCATTTTCATATTCAGAGGTGTAATAATATGCATTAAGGATCTGAACATATGATCTTCCACCAAGTAAACCAATTAGCATCAACTACAAGGAGGAATCAACAGTACTAGCAACCCACAGGTACCAATTTTTGGTTTTGATACAAGATTGGATACAAGAGATGAACTAGGGTTTTGAGAGGAGATGGTGTTGGTGAAGATGTTGACGGAGATTGACCCCCTCCCGATGAGAGGATCGTTGGTGATGACGATGGTGATGATTTCCCCCTCCCGGAGGGAAGTGTCCCCGGTAGAACAGCTCCGCCCACTACAAAAAAATACACTTCCGTGATGATATGTGTTTGTCACAGTAGGTCACGTTTTTTTGTCATGCATGTACATCCATGACAAATTTATGACAGAATCGAGATAGTCATACCTGTGTTGTCGTAGAAGTGTTCGATGACATTACCAAAATTATCATCACGGAAGTGTCCACTTCCATGACGACAAATCGTGCGTCAGAGAAGTGCTTTCGTCAAGGGTGACCGACACGTGGAATCCACCGTAACGGAACGCCGTTAAGCTATCGGGTCGGTTTTTGGATCCGATAACCCGTTAACAGCCCCGGCCAATGGGGATTTTCCACGTGTAAAATCATCATTGGCTGGAGGAAACACGTGTCGGCTCATTGTTGGGACAGATGTCATCCACTCATTGGACCGAAAGCGCCTATGATACATCGACATGTGGCACGGCCCAACAGAGGCCCATTCCTGTGAAAAGGCCGGCCCATTTGACTTGGTCAAAAGGAGACGGGCCGGCCCATGGAAAGCCTGTTAATGGCCTGTTCGCATATAGCTCATTTACAGCCCAATAACCCAAGGCCCGTTACGCCCTATCTGAATTAGGCCCAGTAGCGTCATCTGGGCCATCCAATATGATTCTAGCCCGTTTTCACTTCTGGCCCATGTATGGCCCATGACGTCTTCCGGCCCATATGAGGCCCTATGTAACTCTTGGCCTATTAACGGCCCATGGTGAAACTGGCCCGCGATGAATAGTGTATTACTTTAGACCCATTAACGGCCCGTCGTGAAACTGGCCCGTAATGAACAGTGTATCGCTTTATACCCATTAAGGGCCCGTTATTCAGTTGGGCCGTTTACAGCCCATGTTATCTTTCGGCCTTCTCAGAGCCCATTTATTTTTGGGCTTATTTGCAGCATTCGGTTACTTACGGCCCGTTACTGTCATTTTCTACTTGTGGGCCAAATTCAGCCCGTCGTTACAGTTGGCCCGTTTGTGGTCCGTTAGTTTGTTGGGCCATTGTCATAGCATCACCAAATACGGCCTATTAACGGCCCGTTATGGTCAGCCAATAAAACGTACGATTTCCATTATAGGCCCGTCTACGGCCCATTAAAGGACAGTACAAGACCCATAAATGAGTCGGCGGCCCATGGATCCTATGTGACGTAGAAGGCCCATGGATCCTGCGACACGTAGAAGGCCCATGGACACTGCGAGACGTAGAAGGCCCATGGATCCTGCGAGACGTAGAAGGCCCATGGATCCTGCGAGACGTAGAAGGCCCATGGATCCTACGAGACGTAGAAGGCCCATGGTCGAGCGAGTTGGCCCCCGTTTGAATGATATAGCATATTCAAAAATTATCCTACTCAATACTATCACCTCTAAAAAGCATACACTATACAACAAAGAGATCAAGGCATAGAAAGGTAGAATAATCCTACACTATACAATAAAGAAATTACAGCCGATTATACCCACTAGGCATTATGGTACGGCGCAGTTGATAATAAAGCATACACAAACAGCAAATTACATACACTGGGCAAATACGACTCATACATCATGGACGCACATCAACTTAACTCCATTTGAACTATAATCTCTTCAGAAAATAGGATTGGCTGGATTCAGATAGCACAAATTTCAGTCTGCAAAATCTCCAATTCCTTCATGGTTACCTCGGTGTCTTGTTTCATTTTTTGACTCCTGCTTCTAGTACCTGCATGTCCAGTCTCAACTTGTTGATTATACGTTGACAATCATGTACACATTGTCTTGCCACCTCTAGTCGATGTCAACACATCAACACATTCCAATTCCAATCCATAATCAGTCTGTAACGGCCATGCCGCACTGCTCACAGATTTTTGTGTTGATGTCACTTCATCCTGAAATGTTTCTGTAAGTACACATGACTAGGGAAAAAATATAGTTACAACAGTGAAGCGAACAAGACACTATTTTGTACTACATGGCAAAATAGGACTAACAATAATGTTACGCGTCACTTTCACAAAAAAAATGTTACACGTCATGAAGCATAAGCATGTGATATTATAAAAATTATAAAAAGATAGTCTGTGCAGCCTGCATACAGAAATCCCTCTTAGCTCATGAGAGGAGCGTGATGTTGGGGCCCAATCAAAAACACAGACAACTTACAAATTTAGACAGCATGTTGCGTATAAGTAAGCAAGCAGTTGGCCATTCAGTAACTCAATTAAAGTCTTAGGGAGCATAATGAACAGCAGAGGGTTTCATACAAACATACTACAACAGGCAAAACTATGCAATCATTAGCATAGTATAAACTAGATTGTAAGCCTCATCCAATAATAGTTGGTTAATAGACTTCAAAGCTTCAGGCACACTTCGGCAGAGTAATTAAATGGTAAGGCCTTTAATTATGTCAACTAATAGTGATACAAGTACCGAACATCAGGCATAATTATTTGGGCACCTCACTACGTGAGGACAAATAAAGCAATTGAAAAGAGAAAATTAACTATGCCTGAAACAAACAAGGAATTGAACTGTTGAGTTGCATACAGTGACTTACCTTAGCAGGTTGAAGAGGCTCAGCGTAGCTCCTACTTCTCTTGCAAGGCTCCTTCCTAACATCTTGTACATGGAAATCGTCAATCTTATCTTCTTTGCACCCCCTCTACAAGGTGACACAAACTAGTTACTCGTCTCCTTGGAAGATAAATATGCATACTTTCTAGTCTATGAACACAAAAGGATGAGATTATAACAAAACAACACCACATAATGAAACATGCCGCATCTCTTGCACTTGCACACAATGAAATGAGCATTTACTATGTCTGCACTATGTAAAAACTAGGCATACCTTCGAATTGGATCTCCAGGTACTCTTGGAGAGCCTACTATAGTGTACAGCCAAACCTTTATTCACCTATGAGTTAGACAAGGCCCCACTACAGCAGCCCTTAGTGTTTAAATCGTTGACAAGCTCTGTTAGAGTGTTAGGTCAGGAACAGCAAGTGGTCAAAGCAAACAGTCCTAGTATGGCTGGCTGATGCAAACAAGCAATTGAACAGATGTATGAGCAAATCTTACATATCAAGAAAAGAAGCAAAGAAGGAGGCTTAAAGACCATCACTTGACTGACCAGATTTAAGGGGCATTTAAACATCATGTGCAACGTATGAACTAACATAAACATTGCATATTCCAGATTCTACAATGGAATGCACATGTATTAGTTTATGCCATGTATGATGATGCCTAAATGTACAGTTAGCAGGAAGGAGTGATTCATCATTGCACGCACAATTGAATTGCAGGTTAAGGGCCAGTTCGATTCCGCCTTTTCAGGGTATATTGTCAAAATAAGCCATAAAAGATGTAAAGAAGTCATTTTTGAGTTATGGGCTTGGGCTTAACTAATTTTGCTTTGGAGGGGGGTGTTTCGGGTAGAACCTCACTAAAAATTGAAGGGAAGGGGAATAGTGAAATGACTCTGTTGTCTGCCTATATTACACTCAAAATGCAACTGCTGACGCCTGTGTCACACCCGACCCTCAAGTAAAAATAAACACGCAAGCATTCATTGCCCTGCCCACTTGCATCTCCTTTCCCCTTTCCCTCTACCTCGATCCCTGCCTGCAGCACTAGGGTTCCTCCAGCAAGCCGTCGCCACAGGTCCCATCTGGCCTGGTCCTCGATGATGCTATGTCCAGCTAGGCTACATGGCCGGCAGGTAGGGGCAAATCTCCCTGGCTGCTCCTCCCTCTAGCGCCGCCCCTCATTCTCATGGTCTCTAGCAGCTGCTCCACTGTGGTTCCTCCAACGCACTACTCCAGCGGGCGCTACACAACTATGGTTGATGCCACACTACGGCAGAAGGCACCTTCTTCCCCCTCCCCTCCTCCCAGGCCATGGCCTTGAGGTGCTGTTCAAGGATGAGCTCATCCAACAAGGTGAGGATCTCCTCTGATTTTTTGCCAAATTTTCATTCTGATCCACTATACGATGAATTTCTATGAGCTGCTTCTGCTGCTGCTATATGATGCATTGCTATGAGCTGCTCCTGCTACTGCTATATGATGAATTGCTATGAGCTGCTGCTACTATATGATGAGTTGCTATGAGCTGCTGCTGCTACTATATGATGAATTGCTATGTGCTGCTGCTACTATATGATGAGTTGCTACAAGCTGCTCCTACTGCTGCTATATGATGAATTGCTATGAGCTGCTCCTGCTACTGCTATATGATGAATTGCTATGAGTTGTTGCTGGTATATGATGAATTCCAGACTGCTGCTGTTGTATGATGAGTTGCTGTGAGCTGCTGCTGCTACTATATGATGAGTTGCTACAAGCTGCTCCTGTTGCTGCTATATGATGAATTGCTATGAGCTGCTCCTGCTGCTGCTATATGATGAATTGCTATGAGCTGCTACTGTTATATGATGAATTGCGGACTACTGCTGCTGTATGATGAGTTGCTATGAGCTGCTACTGCTGTTGTATGATGCTTTCAGGTGGTGTTGCTATATGATAATAACCAACCACTTGGACCATCGAATTTCAACAAATAATTGTTCTTCATTTAAATGTGGGTCATGCGTTCTTCCTTTAAATTAGGCAATGGGATCTCTATGGAAAACATTGACCAAAGTAGATTGTGCCAAGTAGATGGTATCTTTGTATTTTCATTTTAAGCAAATAGTGATGGTCTGTTTTCCTATCATATTAATTACTGCACTGGGTTCAATTTGTGATGTTTGCAAGTCAAATTAATTTCCATATCTGCAGCAAAATGAAAAATATATATAATGCAATCTAGACTTTCCACTGATCATACCAAAGATAAGCTGAAAACGCAAAGAAAAGAACTGGTTGGCGTATTACATGGAGCTTATTTTCACAGGTGCTTATTTTCTTAGGATAACTCGTAATAACTGTCCCTACGAAACTTGGCTAATAGAACTGGCATACAAATAACATGTCATGATGATTGCAATGGAGGAGTGACGTACCATAGCACACTGTATAGGCTCACCGCTGCCTCTCCTTTTTTTGCGATGTTCCATGAAATTGCCACATACATCTTGTACTTTTTCATTGTGTAACCCTATCTGCAAGTTGACACGGCTAATTTCAGACATCTCTACATGATACTACATTGCATATCTCTTGCGCATATTTAAACCACCAATTAACGATTGTGTGCGTACCATAAACTAGCCATGACTCTGTATGCTGGACTGCCAGGCACTCTAAGGGAGCCTAATGTAGTGCAGTGGAATTCCTACATGCCACCTATGATTTTGTGTAATTTACTACCCCTGTTCCTAAATATATGTCTTTGTAGAGATTCCAGTATGGACCACATACAGATGTATATAGATGCATTTTCGAGTGTAGATTCACTCATTTTGCTCCGTATGTAGCCTATAGTGGAATCTCTAGAAATACTTATATTTAGGAACGGAGGTACGAGGTAGTATCATGTATGACATCTACATATCTAATTTAGCAGCAAGTAGTAGAAATCATTGTCTGCACAAAGGGATTACTGGTCGAAAATCATAGCAAAGCACGCTGGCAGGCACAGAACAATACAAGAGAGAGAGACGCGCTTACAAGATCATAGCAATGCCTCAGTCCAGGATCTTGGTTGGCCAAGCTGTTAGATCCAGAAGAAACATCGTCCTTGTAGTTTTTGCCAGCTGCATAATAGGTAACAACGACCGGTTAGTATATTTGAAGTACATCGGGCAGGTGATGCTGGACGGGTTTAAAGGTGACAGGTACCTAGGCCGTGGCGGGTGTTTGGCATCTCTCCAGACGGTGGGAATCAGGTTAGAAACATCGAGGGTGATGACGCTGCGCTGGCTGTCGGGGTCCGGTAAGGAGATCTAGAACCGTCGACTAGGGTGTTTGCGGATCTGTGGCCGTGGACGAGGGCGTAGGTGAAGCTGCTCCGGTGGTTGGGTTAAGGATGGTGTCGACGATGCGGATCTGCGGCCGTGGACGGGCGTCAGAAGCTGCTCTGGTGGTTGGGTTAAGGATGGTGTCGACGATGCGGATCTGCGACCGTCGATGGGGCGTCAGAAGCTGCTCCGGTGGTTGGGTTAAGGGTGGTGTCGACGATGCGGATCTGTGGCCGTGGACGGGGCGTCAGAAGCTGCTCTGGTAGGTTGGATGAGGGTGCGAGGAAGCGGATCTGAGGCTGTGGACTTGTGAGTTGGCAAAGCGGCCCCGGTAGGGTTGAAAATGGTATAGGCAAAGCTACTCCGGTAGGGTTGACGCTGGTGTCGGCGAAGCGGCTCAGGTAGGGTTGAGGAAGGTGTCGGCGAAGCGCCTCCGGTAGGGTTGAGGAAGGTGTCGGCGAAGAGGTTCAGAGGCTGTCGACGGGGGCGTCGGTGGGGCGGCTCCAGGGGGTGTGGACAAAGCGTCTCCGGTGGGGAGTACGAATGAGCCGCTGCAGATGCGCGGCGATTGACGAGAGTACCGGCGAAGCAGATCCGGCGCCGTGGACAAGGCCGGCACTGAATGGGCTGTGGTACAGTGGTGGATGAGCAGTCTACTTGTTTCTAGGGGAGGTGGGAGGGGTCGATGCGGCCGCAGAAGCAGATCCGGCCAGGTAGACGCCGCTGGCAGTGAATGGGCTATGGTACGCCGATGGATGAGCAGTCTAGGGTTTCGAGAGGGGAGGGGAGAAAGGGCGATGAAGTACGGATGACGTGATGTAAGATGCTTTGGTGTTGTGGAGTTAGTCGTTTTTGCGGGAGGAGGGGAGAGGAAATGGGGGTGGCGTGTAGTGGGGGGAACCTGAAGTTACCAAAGCAGCCCCGACCTATGATGTAGATGAGGGCGGTATTGTAACTGTTGGTCACCGTGTACCAAGGACAAAAGGGGGATTTCGGATGCTAAAGACTAAGGTGGCGGAAATTTTAGAAGGAGGCGGGAGATTTTGCCGCCTGCGGGATCATTCGTATCCAGTTTCAACTAATTTTGGACCGTGCTAGCGGGAAGGTCATGCTAGACGATGTACGCGGGGCACGCGTCAGCAGTTAATAACTGGTGTGAAGTCCACCCCAGAAAAAAAGACAATAACTCAGGATGATGCGCCGATAACTTGGACGTTCACACGGGCGTGGCCAATCGTACGGGTCTAGTGGCGTGTTCACAAAAATAGGGATCAAACGCTCAGCCTATGTATTTCTCGTGTAAATAGATAATTTAATGCCATTGGTTATTTACGTTAAACATAATGCATTGACGTGTTAGTGTAGAGGCGCACAAAAAGAAATGGATATTGTAGTTAGCTACTTAAAAGTGTTACCTCATATGATTATATAGCCTCCATTTCATAAATTGCGTAACCGTTGAATTCATATATGAATATTACATATATATTACTTCAAAATAGAAACTTAAATCATCCAAGACTAATGAATTTGAATGCAAGAGTAACAATGGTGCATGTGCATGATAGATACATTGGTTGTTTGAAGAAACATCACTGTAACTTTGGCATGCACAACGGAAAAAGGTTTATTTAAATAGAAAAAAATGTGATATGTGAGTGTCCAATCTTTATAGCGTTGAATCGATATTGTACCATTGGCCACGATACGAAGTAGATATTGACTTATGTTCAAGCGATGCACGTCCACGGTCGCTAGATAGTGATACGTGAATGAATTGTGCAATCTCTCTCACACGCATACATATCTCATTTCCCTGTGGGCATCAGAATCACACACGCGCACTTCGTGTATTTCTCTCCCTCTGTCAGGGTTAAATTCGTCTTTTTACCCCGTCCTACAAGTCTCTCACACAGAAACACACACGCTCTCTATGTCTAACACGCCCACCCCTTTAATTCCGCCCACCCACAGCCACTAATGTCTCAAAGTATAATAATGTCTCTCACACATATGCTATCTACCTATCCCTTAATATAGCTAGATATGTGTCACACAAACTCCTTCTCCCTACTAGCAAGATGTCCATGTGCGTTGCACGGAACATCAAGATGCATTTGTATGAGAAGTTTATCTTGTGGGGGAAAAGGATGAACGAGGGAATGCCTTATTTGCAAATGCGAAGAGGGGTGTGGGTATATTTTTGCAAAATTGCCATATTTTCCTTCATGTCCGTCGGATATAAATCGGATGGCCTATATCGCAGGATGGCAGGAACACCGTCATCACCAACTCTGTTTTTTTATAAGAGTAGAGATATGTGAGTGTCACTGCCCCCTCCCCCCCCCC
>NC_041391.1:256863329-256876699 GCF_002162155.2 Triticum dicoccoides
GAAGGAGTAGGGTGACACCTCAATCTTGATACTAATCTATCGATTGGCTTCTCTCTCAAACATACACACACACACACACACAATACCCGGCACCGAAGGAGTAGGGTGACACCTCGATCTTGATACTAATCTATCGACTGGATTCTCTCTCAAACGTACACACACACACACACACTATCCGGCACTAAAGGAGTAGGGTGGCACATCGATCTTGATAATAATCTATCGATTCCTCTTTCAAACACACACACACACACACTCTCTAGTTGTGCCTCTGTGCCTACCACGCACACTCTTGATACGTCTTTCTCTCCCTCCCCCCCATCAATGACAGCAGAAGGGTGACAACTCGATCTGATCATAAACTGTCAATTGGTTTCTCTCTCAAACATTGTGTCTCGGTGCCTCGCTCGGTAGCCCCCTCGATATGTAGACTTCTCACGCGCGCACAACTGTAGTGACGATGACGTTGAACCCAGTGTGCCTTGTTTTTACCGGCCTCATGTGATAGTTTTCACCCTGTTTTCTGTTAATTAACAAGGCAACCTTTTCTTTGTTACTACTCCCTCCGTTCCAAAATAGATGACTCAACTTTGTACTAACTTTACATTTCATTACATTTACATGAACTAGGAGGTGCCAATCTGGCTCTCTTGTATAATTAATACTCCCTCCGTCCGGAAATACTTGTCCTAGAAATGGATATATCTAGACTTATTTTAGTTCTAAATGGCCGCCCGCGGATCCCTTTGTCTTCCTCATGTCCGTCAGACACTTGTGGGGTCCACGAAGGTCCTCGAAAGAGACGAAGCAGCAAAGAAACCACCTGAATCCGCGGTCGTCGCCTCAGCAGTGGCCTTCATGGGTCCCAAGTGGCAGCGGCCTCCCGTGTTGTACTTCTCCTCGATGATGGCGGCGGACAGGGAGAAGCTGGCCACCGACTGGTCGCTCTCCGTGCACCCGGCTTCTGTCTCTGCCTGCACGGCGCTGCCGCAGGAACGGGAGGCGCGCCCACAGACACGGGAGGCGCGGCCACCGCAGACACATGGGGCGCGGTACGACGCGGCAGCGACGGCGCCCGTACCGGCGTGCTCGCCGCCGTGCTGGCGTGGAGCAACTCGCCACTCCTCGTCGAGCTGAACTGGAGCGGCGAGTTGCTGAACCACGCGCCTTCTTGGGGCGGCAACTGGCTCCGTCGGGCCAAGCGAGGTTGGTGAAGCACCCAGCGGCCTCGCCCGTATCCGGAGGGCTCGGCGGGCCTCCCAGCCGGGTAATATGCCGGAGAACGGCTCGTCGGAAGCCATCGGAAGGGTGGAGAAAATGGTGAAGGAGGAGATGGGGGAGTGGCGGAGGGGTGCGATTCTTGCCCGCTGTCTGTCTGGCCTCGTGTAAATAGAGGGCGGACGGTAGGAGCTTAGCCGGCGTCTGGCCTCGTTTAAACTGAGGGTAGACGGGAGGAGCTCGGCCAGTGTTGTGTTTAATTCCGACCCGCTCATGAACAGACGTGTGGCCGGAGTAGGATGCTTGGTTTGCATGCGGGTTTAACGGAGGGTTTAATGGAGGCGCCGGGCGTGCAGTGGGCGGTGCAGTACTATTCGATTTGACAGCATTAATGAGCCGTCAAATCACAAAGGCCATCGCCTCTCATGAAACCGACCGAGCTAGACTGCCCCCCCTCTAGCCTTTTAAAAAATGTATATGCTCCACTTTTGTACAGTTGTAGTATCGATGGATTGCGCCATGGAGCAAAACTTGAAATTAAAAAAAAGGTGGTACATATAGAGAGCGCTCGTGAACTATGTGTCATACATGGAAATAAATAAAGTACTACATGATACTTATATGATACATTGCGCAAGAGTACTAAGTATTATTAATATAGTTTTGCTATACCTCATCTAGATGAGATATAATTTGGTCTCATTCATCTTTTATAGCCATTGGATGTGATGCTATAAGATGCGTGTGTGCTAACATGGGTTGTATTTGTTCTTGTGCAACGAACTGACCACTGCATGTCATGTTTGATAGTCTCAAGTCATTAAAAGCATACAAGCCCCACATCTCTTTTGGTTGATTCCTCTATTTATGCCAAAAAATAAGAAACAACGTGAGAGTTAATGCACCACGCCTATGTGTTAGACTAGCCACAATGGTGAGTAACATACACTAGTAACATACACATATCCCTAGACTATGTTATTACCTTCACTATGGGTACTACCTCCGTCCTGGTTTATAGGTCCCTTTTATAGTTTGTGCCAAATTTTGACTAAAGATTTAACTAACAAAATGTTAATGCATGTCAAGAAAAATTATCTCATTGGATTCGTCTTTGAACATAGTTTTGAAAAATGTAATGGTTGGTTACATGCATGAACATTTTCTTAGTTTAATCTATGGTCATAATTTGGCACGAAATACAATGGGGACTGAGGGAGTCCTGGACTAGGGGCTGTCCGGATAGCCGGACTATCATCATCGGCTGGACTCCAAGACTATGAAGATACAAGATTGAAGACTTCGTCCCGTGTCCGGATGGGACTTTCCTTGGCGTGGAAGGCAAGCTTGGCAATACGGATATGTAGATCTCCTACCATTGTAACCGACTCTGTGTAACCCTAGCCCTCTCCGATGTCTATATAAACCGGAGGGTTTTAGTCCGTAGGACGAACAACCATTACAACAATCATACCATAGGCTAGCTTCTAGGATTTAGCCTCCTTGATCTCATGGTAGATCCACTCTTGTACTACCCATATCATCAATATTAATCAAGCAGTAGTAGGGTTTTACCTCCATCGAGAGGGCCCGAACCTGGGTAAAAACATCGTGTCCCTTGTCTCCTGTTACCATCCGCCTAGACGCACAGTTCGGGACCCCCTACCCGAGATCCGCCGGTTTTGACACCGACATTGGTGCTTTCATAGAGAGTTCCTCTGTGTCGTCACTGATAGGCTTGACGGCTCCTTCGATGATCAACAAGGACGCAGTCCAGGGTGAGACCTTTCTCCCCGGACAGATCTTCGTATTCGGCGGCTTTGCACTGCAGGCCAATTCGCTTGGCCATCTGGAGCAGATCGAAAGTTACGCCCCTGGCCATCAGGTCAGATTTGGAAGTCTAAACTTCACGGCTGACATCCGTGGAGACTTAATCTTCGACGGATCCGAGCCACAGCCAAGCGCGCCGCACTGTCACGATGGGCATGATTTAGCTCTGCTGCCGGACAGTGCCCTGGAGGCCGCACATGAGTCCGCTCTGACTCATAATTCGGAGCCGACCGCGAAGATCGAGGATGGGTGGCTAGACACCGCCTCGGGGGCTGCAACTCCTACGGCGATGGAGCCGAATACCTACCTTGTCCCTTGTGAAGCTCGTGACTCCGAGGTGCCGGACTCCGAACCTCCTGCGCCCCTACCAATCGAATCCAACTGGGCGCCGATCATGGAGTTCACCACCGCAGACATCTTTCAGCACTCGCCTTTCGGCGATATTCTGAATTCGCTAAAGTATCCCTCGTTATCAGGAGAGCCCTGGCCGAACTGCGGTCAGGATGGTTGGGATGCGGACGACGAAGAAATTCAGAGCCCACCCACCACCCACTTTGTAGCCACTGTCGACGATCTAACCGACATGCTAGACTATGACTCCGAAGACATCGACGGTATGGACGACGATGCCGGAGACGACCAAGAACCAGCGCCTACGGGGCAGTGGAAGACCACCTCGTCATACGACATATACATGGTGGACATCCCAAAGGATGGGAATGGCGAAGAAGCAGCAAAGGCAGATTCCTCCAAGAAACAGCCCAAGCGTCGGCGTCAGCGGCGCCGCTCTAAATCCCGCCACAGCAAGAATGGAGATTCCGGCACCAAAGATAATAACACCCCAGAGAGTGCCGAAAACAACCCCCTCCAGCAGGATTCAGCACAGGAGGATCGAGAAGCCAGCCCCCACGAGAGAGCGGCAGATGAAGAGGTAGAGGACAATAATTACATGCCTCCCTCCGGAGACGAGGCAAGCCTCAACGACGACAAATTTGTCGTGCCCGAGGATCCCGTCGAACAAGAGCGTTTTAAACGCAGGCTAATGGCCACGGCGAACAGCCTAAAGAAAAAGCAGCAACAGCTTAGAGCTGATCAAGACCTGCTAGCCGACAGATGGACTGAAGTCCTCGCGGCCGAAGAGCATGAACTCGAACGCCCCTCCAAAAGCTACCCCAAACGCAAGTTGCTCCCGCGATTAGAGGAGGAGGCATATAGACCTTCATCACCAGCGCACAATATGGCAGACCGACCACCTCGTGGCCGCGACAGAGAGACCTCTAGGCCCTCCACCAGAACCGTACCCCGGCACCGCTCGAAAAGTACGAAGCCACGGGGGAATGCGCCGGACTTGCGAGACATATTGGAGGACAAGCCAAGACAATCAAGGTCGATCTACGGATCACGCGGGCACCCCACGATGCGCGACGAATATCGTCGCGCCGGATATAGCAACTCCAGCCGGGCCGAACACAGGAGACAAAGCTCGCTTGAGCTACGTCGTGATATAGCCCAATATAGAGGCGCCACACACCCACTATGCTTCACAGACGAAGTAATGGATCATCAAATCCCTGAAGGGTTTAAACCCGTGAACATTGAATCCTACGATGGCACAATAGACCCCGCGGTTTGGATTGAAGACTATCTCCTTCATATCCACATGGCTCGCAGTGACGATCTTCACGCCATCAAATATCTCCCACTCAAGCTTAAAGGACCAGCTCGGCATTGGCTTAACAGCTTGCCAGCAGAGTCAATTGGGTGTTGGGAGGACCTGGAAGCCACATTCCTTGACAACTTCTAGGGCACATACGTGCGACCACCAGATGCCGATGACCTAAGCCACATAATTCAGCAGCCAGACGAATCAGCCAGATAGTTCTGGACACTGTTCTTAACAAAGAAAAACCAAATCGTCGACTGTCCGGATGCAGAGTCCCTCGAAGCCTTCAAACATAACATCCGTGATGAGTGGCTGGCCCGGCACCTAGGACAGGAAAAGCCGAAATCCATGGCAGTCCTCACATCACTCATGACCCGCTTCTGCGTGGGAGAGGACAGCTGGCTAGCCCGCAGTAACAACCTCAGCAAAAAATTTGGCAGTCCGGATACCAAGGACCGCAATGGCAGCTCGCGTCGAAACAAAAACAAACGCCGCATTAACGGCGATAACACTGAGGATACGGCAGTCAATGCCGGATTCATAGGCTGTAAACCCGGTCAGCGGAAAAAGCCATTCAAAAGAACTACTCCGGGCCCGTCCAATTTGGACCGAATACTCGACCGCTCTTGCCAGATACATGGCACCCCCGAAAAGCCAGCTAATCACACCAACAGGGATTGTTGGGTATTTAAGCAGGCAGGAAAGTTAATTGCCGAAAACAATGACAAGGGGCTGCATAGCGATGACGAGGAAGAGACCCGGCCGCCGAACAATAGAGGACAGAAAGGTTTCCCCCCACAAGTGCGGACGGTGAACATGATATACGCAACTCACATACCCAAGAGGGAGCGGAAGCGTGCACTCAGGGACGTATACGCGATGGAGCCAGTCGCCCCAAAGTTCAACCCATGGTCCTCCTACCCGATCACTTTTGATCGAAGGGACCACCCCACCAGTATCCACCATGGCGGATTCGCCGCATTGGTTTTAGGCCCAATCGTCGATGGATTTCACCTCACTAGAGTCCTGATGGATGGCGGCAGTAGCCTAAACCTGCTTTATCAGGATACAGTGCGCAAGATGGGCATAGACCCCTCAAGGATTAAACCCACAAAGAAGACCTTCAAAGGCGTCATACCAGGTGTAGAGGCCAATTGTACAGGCTCGGTTACACTAGAAGTGCTCTTCGGATCCCCGGATAACTTCCGAAGCGAGGAGTTAATCTTCGATATAGTCCCGTTCCGCAGCGGCTATCATGCTCTGCTCGACGAACCGCATTTGCAAAGTTCAACGCGGTGCCGCACTACGCATACCTCAAGCTCAAGATGCCAGGCCCTTGAGGAGTCATCACGGTCAATGGAAACACTGAACGCTCCCTCCGAACAGAGGAACACACAGCGGCTCTCGCGGCAGAAGTACAGAGCAGCCTCTTAAGGCAATTTTCGAGTCCGGCCGTTAAGCGACCGGACATGGCCAAACGCGCCCGGAGTAACCTACAACAAGACCACCTGGCACGTTTCGAGCACGCGTAGCAATGCGGCCTCAACCCCAGCCCTTGCATAATTGCAAAACTAGTCCTTCGCGTACATCATTACGCTCTGGAGATACCATGGGCATGAGCGGAGGGGCACGACCACGACAGGCCCAGAGTGTGGCTCAACCACACCAGGGGCTCCCAAGTGTGTCGCTCTTTTTCTTTTTTCTTTTTTCTTACCCATAGGACTCCGTTCACCAGAGGCCCTGTCCGGCAGTAGACCTGCCGAGCTCACGATGCAACAGCCAGGGAAGGAGAAAGGCTACGACGAACACTCAGGTGGTCTCCATTACGAGCATTAAATCTGTTTAATACACCATTCCGCAGCCTACCCCTGGAGGGGGACATGTTTAATAGTCCAATCCCTTGCTTACCGCACTATTTGTATTGTTCTGCATTCATGGCAGTATTTCTGGAGTAAATAATGCATCGCTTTTTGCTTATAATTGCATTTCTTTCTTATATATGTTCATTTATGACATGTTGCATCCGTACACTTCGGTACGGCTAAATACACCAGGGGCTTAAGTTCCCCACATTATGGTGTAATAAGTCTGAACACTTTCACAAGTGCGGCACCCCGAACTTATAGCATTATATGCATCGACTCCGAATCATGTCTTGGGTCAATAGTTGAGTTTGCCCGGCTCCCATGTTTTGGTACCTTACGTTACGTTGTATCGGCTAAGGTAGCACTGGGAGAACCACTGCGATTGCGCCCCGGTTGAGCTGGGCGAGCGCCTCAGTGGAGAAAGCTAAAACTGACCGTCATGATAAGGCCAGAGTTGGTCGCTGTTCGAGAGGTTTTTTCGAGTCCCTAAGGACTTATGCCGCTTAGAGCGAGGAACCGACTTCGTCCGGCCCAGGCGTGGATAGCGCCCTGAACTCGGTCTTCCGAACACTAGGGGCTTCACCGAAATTTAAAATTATAGAATTCTATGGCTAAGTGAGAGTGTTCAAGCATTATAAGTCCGGTTGCCTCGTTCGTTGTGTTGAGCACCTCCCTAGATGGACCCAAACATGGGAACAAGAGTGCTCAAGTTTATCCCGAACACCCCAGCACTAGTGGCATGGGGGCTGAAGCCGACCACTTGCCATCTCTCAGATTTGATAAACGGTCGCATAGAAGGTAATATTTTAAATTAACAAGCGTTGCTTAGCGCATATGAACAAAGTTTTTAGCGCACAGGATAACAAAATGTGAGTCTACTCAAATATTACATCTTTGGAGCACTCACCCGCAATCATGCGGGCACCCTTCAGGACACACTTATAATACATTTCGGGCGTACGATACTCCTTGCCCGTCGGCGGCGCGTCCGTCAGCAGCTTCTCAGCATCCATCCTGCCCCAGTGCACCTTTGCACAGACAAGGGCTCGACGGGCACCTTCAATGCAGGCGGAATGCTTGACGACCTCAACCCAGGGACACGCGTCCACCAGCCGCCGTACCAGGCCGAAGTAGCTCCCAGGCATGGCTTCCTTGGGCCACAGCCGAACTATGAGGCCCTTCATGGCCTGTTCGGCTACCTTATGGAGCTCGATCAGCTGCTTCAACTGGTCGCTAAGGGGCACCAGATGTCCGGCCTCAGCATACTGAGACTAGAAGACCTTCTCCGTCGAGCTCCCCTCCTAGGCCCGGTAGAAAGCGGCAGCATCTGACACGCTGCGGGGCAGATCCGTGAACGCTCCTGGAGAGCTCCAAATTCCAGTAAGTAATAGGTAATTCACATTCACATGCTTGCTTTGCAAGAAAAATGCCTTACCCGCTGTTATTTTCTTCAAATCCTCGGTATCCTGGAGGGCCTTGTGGGCTTCGGCCTTAGCGGCTTTGGCACTCTCAAGAGCCGATGCAAGCTCGGACTCTTGAGTCTTTGAGTCGCGCTCCAAACCCTCATGTTTTTCCATGAGAGCATGCAGCTCTTACTGCACCTCCGCCACCCGCGCCTCTTGCTTCTCTCGCTCGGCTCGTTCCACGGCCGCATTGCGTTCGGCCGCGGACACGGCCTCCTTCAGGGTCGCCACCTCATTCGTGGCCACTGGAGTACCCATGTTATCCTTGTTATTTCTCTTGCAACCAAAATCCTTTTCTGTAAGGTACAAATTTAATACGGTGTTACTCACCTTCCTTGTCCTCGAGCTGCTTCTTGGCACGGCCGAGCTCGCTCTCGGACCGCTCGAGGTTTTTCCTCAAAGCATCGACCTCCGCAGTTAGTGCGGCCGAGGTCAGCAGCGCAGCCTGCAATCCCATATTGACATATTTTTAGAACTCCTGCGTATATCTTTGTAAGATCCTTAGTCCGGCTTTTCTTTCCGAACACCGAACTGAGCATCAGGGGCTACTGTCTATGCGGTATTATATTACATGTCATAAAATTCTTACCTCAAAGCCTGTTAGAAGGCTGCTGCAGGCTTCGCTCAGCCCGCTCATGGCAAGCTGAACCTTCTGAATCACCGCACTCATGACAGTGCGGTGTTCTTCTTCGATGGAAGCGCCGTTGAGCGCCTCTAGCAAGTTATCCGGCACCTCCGGTTGGACGGAGGCCGCTGGTGTCACAGTCTTGCCCTTCTTACGAAGGGGCCACCTACCGGACTCCGGAACCACTGCAGGTTCCGGTGCGGAGTCCGGTGCGGAGTCCGGTGTGGACTCCGGAGCCTCCTCCTCCTGGTGGGTCCCCTCCTGAGGTCCCACCTCGGCGTCGTCAGCGTCACGAGGAGTGGAGGCGGTCGGAAGGGAATCCACATCCAACATGCCCAAGGACCCGCTCGACGAAGAGGGAAGATCGTCCTTGGCCGGACTACAGGTTGTATGCGGCATTAGAAAGACATCGCGTGGCAGAAAGACATCACGTTGACAAGCTTAAGCTTCTTGTTCACCAGGGTCTGGAGACAGGACTGGAGTCCGGTCAGCTCCTCCGAACTACCCCATAGCAAGCCCTTCTCTTTCCAGGAGGTGAGCTGCATGGGGATACCAGATCTGAACTCGGGGGCCGCTGCCCATTTAGGGTCACGTGGCTCGGTGATGTAGAACCACCCCGATTGCCACCCTTTGATGGATTCCACAAAGGCACCCTCAAGCCAAGTGACATTGGGCATTTTTCCCACCATGGCGCTTCCGTACTCCGCTTGGACGCCCTTCACCACCTTCGGCTTGACATTGAAGGTCTTTAGCCACAAGCCGAAGTGGGGTTGGATGCAGAGGAAGGCCTCGCACACGACGATAAACGCCGAGATGTTGAGGATGAAGTTTGGCGCCAGATCGTGGAAGTCCAGGCCGTAGTAGTACATGAGCCCCCGGACGAAGGGGTGAAGTGGGAAGCCCAGTTCGCGGAGGAAGTGGGGAAGAAATACGACCCTCTCATGGGGCCTAGGGGTGGGGATGAGCTGCCCCGCGTTGGGCAGCCGGTGCGCGATGTCGCTAGACAGGTATCCGGCGCCGCGCAGTTTCTCGATGTGCCCCTCTGTAACGGAGGAGGCCATCCACTTGCCTCCCGCTCCGGACATGGCTGGAGAAGGTTGAGGCGAGATGTGCGGACTTGGGCGCTGGAGCTCGAGTGCGCGGAGATGGATAAGCAAGGGAGGAAGAAGGCGTAGGTAAAAAAAGGTGGACCCTTATCCCCTTATATATGGGCGGACGAAGACTATGCGTCCCTACCGGCCTGGTAAAACTCGCTTATCTCCCAAGCGCCACAATCAATGGCGCGGTTGGGTTACCCACGTCCGTATTGATGGGAATCCCGGAATAAGGGGAACACGATCTCTGCTTCGACAGGACGTGCCAAGGAAACCGCTTCGCTAAACGCGCTGAGGTGGTATAATAAAAACGATTCAAGTAAATGCTTGGTAGTGGTGTGACGTCACGCCACAAAATACGTCAGCAGATTGAACTTGTGTAAATATTATTCTCTCTACGGTGGTATGTGGAATTTATTTTACAGAGCCGGACACTATCCTGGTGTTCACAATCTTCTATGAATTATTCGGAGGAGGAACCCGCCTTGCAATGCCGAAGACAATATGCGCGCCAGACTCATCGTCATTGAAGCCTGGTTCAGGGGCTACTGAGGGAGTCCTGGACTAGGGGGTGTCCGGATAGTCGTACTATCATCATCAGCCGGACTCCAAGACTATGAAGATACAAGATTGAAGACTTCGTCCCGTGTCCGGATGGGACTTTCCTTGGTGTGGAAGGCAAGCTTGGCAATACGGATATGTAGATCTCCTACCATTGTAACCGACTCTATGTAACCCTAGCCCTCTCCAGTGTCTATATAAACCGGAGGGTTTTAGTCCACAGGACGAACAACCATTACAACAATCATACCATAGGCTAGCTTCTTGGGTTTAGCCTCCTTGATCTCGTGGTAGATCCACTCTTGTACTACCCATATGATCAATATTAATCAAGCAGGAGTAGGGTTTTACCTCCATCGAGAGGGCCCGAACCTGGGTAAAAACATCGTGTCCCTTGTCTCCTGTTACCATCCGCCTAGACGCACGGTTCGGGACCCCCTACCCGAGATCCGCCGGTTTTGACACCGACAGGGACCAATAAACTCGGACAGAGGTAGTAGTAACATAAGTGTGGTAACATGCAAAGCTTCATTTATTAGGTTATAGACTCATATTGCATTGGGACATTTGATGTTACAGTAACTAGCCACATAAGCAAATTTGCAGAGTTGGACTCTATGTTACTGCTGAAGTTACTCCCACGGTGGCTAGTCTTACTAGTATTTGGTTTTGATAAGATGACTTATAATACTCACCTAGACGGAGGGAGTATTCGATTTGACAGCGGGCATCCCAGTTCCCGATACGCCTTTAATGCAGACGAGGGAGGGAGTAGCGGTTCCTGATATGTTGAACGGCCAATGCATCCTCCTTCAATTAATGCATGAGGGAAGTAATGGGAGGAGGTCCGGGAAAAGAGGTTGCACGATGTGAATGCAACGCAGTTTGCCCTCATTGCCCTGATATAAAGGCGCCCCTCCTCGATTCCAATGCATCTACCACATCGTACGCACCTAAGCACTTGCCTAAGCACCTACACTAAGCGTAAAAGAGCTCGCTCCAGACCCATGGCGGCGATGCGCATGAGCGGCCAGCGGCTGCGCCAGATGGTCCACGACACCGGCCTGCGGCATGGTGCCGAGGATGGTCTCCAGACGGTGTTGGAGACTAGCTGG
This sequence comes from Triticum dicoccoides, assembly GCF_002162155.2. Taxonomy (NCBI): domain Eukaryota; kingdom Viridiplantae; phylum Streptophyta; class Magnoliopsida; order Poales; family Poaceae; genus Triticum; species Triticum dicoccoides. The sequence continues at coordinate 256,874,767 of NC_041391.1, forward strand.
TGTATGGCCACCGTCGACGCCAACTACGACTCTCAGTTGGATCAGATGATCGTTTCCACCAGCAACAAGTTCACCGTCCTCAAGAAGCTCGCGGACGACATCGCTGTACTCCTCCAGCCCGCGCGTCCGGGCTCCTCATTGCCTGCCACCCTAATCGGCCTCCATGGCCGAAACCTCTTTCAAGCACTGGTGGCCCTGCGACTGCCCGCCCACGCCACGAAGAATGTCCACTTGGAGGTCGCACTCGCCGCGAGGCGCCTCGCCCTGCAAGAATTCATCGACCTACACATCCACGCATATGAGCAAATCGTGTACATAGGTATCTACAAGGCCTGTGAGGACGCTACGACGTTGGCCTTCCTCAACTGGCTGGAAGCCTTGGATGCCTTTGTTGAGAAGCACCTCGACCTCGCCACAAAAGCCGCCGGACGGTGGCCCGGCGCACTAAGTTGAGGAGGAGGTCGTACGTTCGTGGATCCATCTTTCTGCTTGCCTTCTGTAACCACCACTGCGATCGCATCATCGTGGCCTTAATTCTTATTGTGTTGTTGCATTCTCGTTCCAGTCAATACCGACATGTGCGGTCCCTTTGCTTAATTATATGCATCACTGTAACTAGTACTCCATCCGTCAATTTATAAGTTGTGCTTACCTTTTCCATCAACTTCGTGCAACGTGCGGGCATCTTGCTAGAAACACTAGAATATGTCTATATAATCCGTATGTGATAGTCCATTTGAAATCTCAAAAAAGACAAATATTTAGGTACGGAGGGAGTAATATATTAGGAGTATATCAAAACAATAGTGATTTCTTTCAAGTTTGTGAACAAATACTACTATTCTACTACTTTGGATCCGTCGCAACGCACGGGCAGATTGCTAGTAAAAGGAAAAGGCCTGCCATGTTCGCATCGCACCCCCACACGCCCAGGAATCGGGAGTACAACACGGCCCGTCCGGCACGACACATAGCTTAGGGAAGGCGTGTTGCCTACAGCCTAGCATTTTCACTTTCATGTGGGACCGCCCGTTGAGCAAACCGACACCCCGCCCGCCGCCAGGTTGGAAAACAGAAACAAGGGGAAGATCTAGCTATAGCACGGAAGCCAAGAAATTTTGTGTTAAATGGGGCTCGTTGATAGAGTAGGAGCATTCCGTATTAGTACCACTCCTACCAAGTTTGTACTCCTAATACTATTATATTACTAGTACTACCACTATACAACTAGTAGATACGTGCATGGCACAACATCATAGGAACAAAAAACGGGAAGATCTTGTTTTGGGTGATTTTTTTTTTCAATCAACGTAGTTTGAATAATATGATGTGGGGGGCACCCATGAAGCTTATGTGGCTTGGTTGCATGGCTACGGAAGGTTAGAGAAAAATAAATAGATAATGTGTTTAGAGTGCACTCCACTAAATAGATATACTTTGGATCCATTGCAACGGACCGGCACATCTATATCTATACCCCCTATATAGTGTATGAAAAACTTTTAAAGTTGGTCGTTGGATGAAGCCAATCCGACGGTACAAAGATGGCAAATCCGAGCACTACTGGCCATTGGTTATCATCCACTAGATTCTGCCACATGTATAATCTACAAGACTCCATGGTTGAACTTAATTCATGACTAACTTTGCCACAACTAAGCTCAGGCAAACTTATTAATAAGTTCTTCAAAATGAGAGCCGCAAGTTGACAAGCCTAAGGGAATCTTGCCACATTTTTGTGTGTATGTCATGTGGGGCCAGTGTGGCTTGAACCAAACACTCACCTAAGTTAATCAAACTTGCCTATTCTTACATTCCACCAATTTTTGCCTTGGCAAGCCTAAGGGAATCTTGCCACATTTTTTGTGTGTAAGTCATGTGGGGCCAGTGTGGCTTGCCTAAGGTGTGGCTTGAACCAAACACTCACCTAAGT
>NC_041391.1:256877251-256888256 GCF_002162155.2 Triticum dicoccoides
GAATCTTGCCACATTTTTTGTGTGTATGTCATGTGGGGCCAGTGTGTCTTGCCTAAGGTGTGGCTTGAACCAAACACTCACCTAAGTTAATCGAACTTGCCTAACCTTACATTCCACCAAATTTTGCCACAAGTTGGCAAGCCTAAGGGAATCTTGCCACATTTTTTGTATGTATGTCATGTGGGGCCAGTGTGGCTTGCCTACGGTGTGGCTCGAACCAAACACTCACCTAAGTTAATAAAACTTGCCTAACCTTACATTCCACCAAATTTTGCCACATGTTAGAATCCAGAAAACTCCACATGTAGAAGCATAATGCACAAACCACCAGAATCTCATGCGTGCAATGCACATGTACCTTCCTACTAGTACTAGTAGTAGTAAGAAACAAATTCCAGTTTTGGAACGAGCTCGTACTGCGGGAGCACCACAAGGCCTGCCGCAGGAGTTACATTTTCCTCTCGGGGCCCATGGGACCGAACTTCAGTGGCTTAGTGCCCGGCCTATGAGTCAATGACATGTGGGCCTTAAATGCGGCTGGCCCACATGTCATTCTCATGGTGGTGGCATGGTTCGCAACTCACTCTTTCGAGATGAACCGGCCGGTGGTGGCGTGGCCGTGGCGAGGGTACCACAGCTGGGCGTCGGGGTGTTACGAGGCGTAGATGGCCACACCGGCGGGTACTACCTGTAGTACGTAAGCACTGCAGCTGATGATCGATGCCCGGGACGAAATGTGTCACAGCCGCTGGATGAAAATTCGATGGTGCGGGAGTACGGATCGGAGCATAGCAGCGGAGCAGGCAAACCGCATCCAATCGGGTGTGTCTGTGGTAGAAAGTTGATGGTCGCCGCAGTTCAGCTAGCCCGCATGTCATGCACACAAAGGCAGAGGAGCGGTGGGGCTGAGAGGGATGAGGGGCACGAACAATCCTACCATTCTGTCACTGACATGTGGTACCCATAAGCGTGGGTCCCACCTGTCAGCGAAGGAAAGGCAGGGCAAGGCAGTGATAGCCACATCAGAGGATCCATGTCCGTGTCGGGGGACGTCATGCCGTGGGTTGGAGCGGTGTCGTGGGAATCGTGTGTGGGTGTGGCAGTGGTAGAAACAAGAAACGTGATTGTTGCCGTGGTTCAACTTCCATGGACAAGCTGTCGTGTCTGCTGACAGATGTATATCAAAACTAGAGTGTTTATATTTCAAGCACGTGAATAAGTATTATTCTACTAGTTTGGATCCATTGCAATGCATGGGCCAGCACATTGGTAGTAGTAGTGTCCATCTCTATCTCTAGAGGTCTTCCCTCGTTCATCCTTTTCTCTCACAAGATAAACTACTCATACAAATGCATCTTGATGTTCCGTGGAACGCACAAGGATGTTTCCTTGGGGGTCTCTCCAGCACGGCGTGGCCGTAGTTGCAAGTTGACACCCCTTGAGATGCCGACGTCGAGGGGCACTCGGATTTCCTCCGATGAGCAGGTAAGATGAGTTTGATCACGTAGTAGATGCATTCTAAAGACTACTTCCGTGTCCATTTCCTAATTCTCCCCATGCCCACTGTTTCACAGGCTAGGCTCGGTGCGAGTGGAGATTGGCTTGCATATGTACGGGAGGGTACCAACATCAATTTGCACAACATTTACAACGGTGACACCGTTCCCGTAGAACCTTTGTCCAACATTGGGATCATCCATGCAACGGGCCACCGCATAAATTGGTACGATGGAACCATGTTGAGATTGAATAAAAGATAGCACGAATCTTGCACATGGCGGTCAAAGGCGGACCATACTGTCTGCGGGCGATTTGTTGCCGTACGAGTAGGAAGACGTTGTGCTCCTTTCTAACCGCATCTTCGCGGTGACAAACCAGGGGACTTATTTTGTATGGGACACATCCTACGATATACTCCCTCTCTCCCAATTTATTTGTTTTGAATCTTTTCGTTTTATAAGTTTCAAATTCAAATTTAGAGCTCCCCATCACATGTTGAGATTACAATGTCCATTAAATCGTTGCGTGCATGTATAGTAAAGAAACAAATCTCGAGTTTGGCACGAGTTCGTGCTGCGGGAGCACCACAAGCCCTGGCGCAGGAGTTACATTTCCCTCTCAGGGTCGTCGGGACTGAGCTTCAGCGCCTTACTACACCTACCTTTGAGTCAATAACATGTGGACCCGATAGGTGACTAGTCCACATGTAATGCTCCCGAAGGCAGAGGGGCAGTGGGGCCAAGAGGGGTGAGCCGCAGGTCGGGGGACGTGTGGTTTCATGGATTCGAGCGGCGTCGTGGGAATCACGGGCGGTTGTGGTAGAAACTTGATGCTCGCCTCATTTTAGGTGGCCCACATGTCATGCACACAAAGGCAGAGGGGCGGCGTGGCCGAGAGGGGTGAGGCACACGTCGGGGGGCGTGGTGCCGTGGGTTGGAGAGGCGTCGTGGGAATTGCAAGATGAAACGTGATGGTCGCCGTAGTTGAACTTCCATCGACAAGTTGTCATGTCTACGGACACATGCACTGTATACCGATGACTGGAAGGAGTAGCAGAGATAGCTATATATGCGGATAAATAGTTCCTTATAGTCAAGCGGACCCATGCTACTACTCTGTTCCAAAGACATGCACACCATCGAAATAGTCCATCTATATCAATATACACCGAGAGGGAATAATTTTTTTTACAATAGAGGAAATAGTTCATCCATCCATAATGCCCTCCTGCTGGTGCAGTGTTTTCTTGTTGTTGTTGTTGTTGTTGTTGTTCTCATTCTCTGTGGGAGACGGCTTCGCAACAAGCTCTTTGGACCTTGCAGCTATCTCGAAACTCACACGGGCATCGAGGGCAGCATATTTTATCCGCTCGTACGTCAAGGGATAATTCTCCCATCCAGACGACCTTAATGCCACCATCTCGTCACCCTTCTAAAGATTTGTACCGAGCACAAAATTTGCTATGTCGAATAGGAATGGTGTCTGTTTAGCACAATCTTCTACATGAATTTTGATTCTGGTCAGCGATGCTTTTCAAATCAAGGTTGTACGGCTCCAGCTTCTGTTTGTCCCCTTCGATGGCTGCCCCACAGAAGTATGCGTCCTCCCAAGACAAGAAATTGTGAAGCTCACCTGGTATGGAGGGCGAGTGTATGATGTGGTACACCAAAACATCATCTTCAAGGCATAGCTGAAGGACGGCTGCGCGCTGGATCTTCCTATGGGCACGCTCCGTGTACTCTGCGTCGAGACCAATGACCCTCGTCTCTACCTTTTCGAGGGAGTTGGATACATTGTTGATCCACTGCCGAATAACCCTTGGATTGACGGTGATGGTGGCAACCATGCGCATCGAGCCTTCGACGAGGACATGTTGGACGCTAAAAACCTGCATCTCGATCTCTTTCGCCATTTGGAACCGCTGGAACGGAAGGGCTATGGTTTGGAGAATTAGGATTAGATGGCTAGTCTAGCTGAAGTAGTAGATGATTATATAAGGAGGATAAAACAATGTGAACGCAGTGGGGTTTGGATGCAAATGAATACTAAGGGGAGGTGAAGAAGCCGAGGCGAATCGGTTCCCGATGGAGAAGTAAATGGGAGAAGTGGCATGCAGGAAGTTGATTAGACGAGTAGGTAGACTAAACGAAAAGGCTATGCGGGTAGACTGAGGAGTCGTACCTGTTCGTGTACGTGCCCATCCTTCCTGATAGGTGGGACCTATGCAAACAGATAAAAAAATGTGTCATAGCTCTTTTTTTGAGACCGTGAGTGGGAGACACAACATTCTCTGGTTAAGGAATACTCCCTCCATTTAGGTGAGTATAAGTCACCTTATGAAAATCAGGTTTTCCCAAAACCTTTAGGCGTGGAGCATTAACTTCCTGCTCGATCCCCTCCCAGCCTCGTTAGCCAGCGTTCTCTTCCTCTGCTGCAGCATTCTACCTTTCCATTTTTCCTCTTCTCAAGTGTGGAACGATCTGCATGCCGTCCTTGATGCACCAGCATGACCACTGCATGCATCGCAGCAGGGCGTTGATTGGGCATGCACAAGAATTTGGTTCTGCTCGCAATATGGATGATACCTGAACGATGAAGTGAACACGCATGCTAGCACGGGAGACCTATTTCCGCTATACAATACTGGAGTACTCATGTTCCTACTAATAGTAGTAGTAGTAGTAGTACAACTGTGGTACACTTGATGGTCAAAATACTATTCATCCGGTCCTCACAGTGAAGTGACAACACCCTACGCCTGACACTAGTCCAGGCGAGGCGGCGTGTTCGGGTTACCAAAGTCAGCCTCACCCTGTGCATTGTGCAGTCTGTCACCACCGCTGTACAGCACATTGGCGCCTCGCCTCATCTCCCTCTCCGCTCCCATAGCACCACTCCATATCCATCTCCTTCTCCTTCTCCGTCTCTGTCTCCATCTCACTGTGCCCCCGTGTACCGTCGCCTCACTCGCCTCCCCCAGTACCACTATTCCCTTGCTAGCCGCTCCAGCACCGACATCCTTCTCCCCCGTAAATCAAGCCCCCTTCCCAACTCCACCATGGCCGAACGCGAACCGTGCAGCATCCATATGAGCCGCGATTGGAGCAATCTCCCCAGTGACATCCTCGACCTCTGTTGTTCGTGTATGGATATGTTGACCACCCTGCGGCTGGCTGCATGCTCGAGGAACATGCACACGGCCATCGTCGAAGCGAGGCCTAAGCTTTTCAAGACACCCTGCTTGCTGCTATCTGGTCTTGCGAGATTGGCTCACCATGATACGGAGGCGTGCATGATGCCCCTCGACTTCAATCCGATCTCCATTAGCCAAAACTTCTTTGCAGGTATGTAGTGTGTCGCCGTACATCATTTCCCTCGACAACGATCCAATCACCATCGCCCGAAACTTCTTGGCAGGTATGTACTGGGTCGGCATGAACTCCCACTGGACGGCTGCCTTCAGAGAAGACGGTAAAAAGTTGGTGCTCGTGAACTTCCAGACCTCCCATGAGATTATCCTTCCTCCGTTGGATTATATAGAGTATTACCATCGCGGTCCAAGTCATCTAGATTACTACGTCAGTTGGACGGACCTTGTTTTGCAGAAGATTGTAATCTGCCAAGTACCCACACGACATGCGAATTACGCAGACTTCAAGCTAATTGCCTTGTTCGACCGCGGACTCGCCTATCTTTACGCCGGTGCCTTTTTTAGCTGGAGACAACTTGACTCGCAGTGGATCATCGTCAAAGCTGATACACACTTCTGTGATGCTATTGAACACAATGGCATCATCTACGCGATCGACAAAGCAGATGGCACCATGTATTGCTGGGACGACGCGTGTAAGTTGTTTCCGTCTCATGTTAATGATGACGCCATGACACTATTTGAACTTTTTTTGATGATTGGCATATCCCTGTTTGAGCAGAATTTGAGTAGAACTATGGCAATATATTAGAGACGCCGTAAATCAGCTATATTTGGAATGAGTTAATTCATGCGATTGTGACCATGTCATTACAGCCAATTTGTACCCTGAATAATCAAACGGTTAGGAATATATGGATATTATCCTTATTCTACAGTAATCTATATACTACTACTAAATATGAGTGTGTATCAATGGTCATGTTAGTTTCCTCATTTTCATGATGTAGAAACATGCACCACACTGTTGGTTTCATCTAACCATACATTAGGGAAGTAAATGTGCATATGGAGAACTCTATATTTGGAAGTAGTGAAATCCTGCAATGCTTACCATGTGTACGTACCTATATTCTCCCTTTAGCAATCAATGACTAGAATAATATCCTCGCAATATTTTTGCCCACAGAACATGAGTATATAACAATGCATGGTCTGTTAGTTACCATGAAGAATTTGTTTGTGAGGACAGAACATGATTACGTAACATGCATGACATGGTAGTTTCCTGTGAAGAATCGATTGCGAGATAACATGAGTATAACCATGCATGGCACTTCTATATTTTCGAACCCAGTATACATTTCCCTGTATTTTCCTCCCAGTTCCAACAGGGACATATCAATGCTGTTTGTTGCATTATCCTACTCATACTCTGAACAATGTTGATCTTACATTAACAATGCCTATCCTTTTTGATATGATGCAGTGTCCCTACAGTTACTACCCTTTGTAATTACACCACCTTTGCCAAAAAACAGGGAAGCACAGCTGGTTCCTCGCTCGATCAGACGACGGCAAAAGACTGATGATCATTCGAACACATGAGCCGGAAAAGTTATATTGCAAAAACCCCACTGTATACAAGCATCGTGTAATACGTGAGTATCTAGACAGTGGCTGTTACGTCTATGAGCAGGATACCAGCTTGTTGGGGCCTTTAGGATTTTTTAGTTGGAGGCGGGTAAATAGCCTTTGTTCACACACTCTGTTTCTCGGACTCAATTATCCAATTAACCAGGAGATCACCGTTGGCAAGGACCTTGATGGCAGAGAGGCTCTGTTTGCTATGGAAAATTGTGTCTACACGGCGAGCCCTAGGAGTTAGGGAGCATACTCCCCTGATTGTCAACGATACAGCATGCAGCCAAAAGAAGGTGAGAATGACAAAGGCATCCGGATTATAACTTTGATCCTTGGATGTCTCAATTATGATAGGCGGTGATGTGGTTCAAGCCTTCAGGTTGATAGGTAATTGGGCTATTGCATCGAAAGGGTGGAGTACTGGTGTCTCCGGATCACTGGTCGCTGAAGCGGGGCTGCAAATTATGATGGTGTTGGATCATCTCTTCGAATGACTTTGTTGTCTTTGCTGCTGGTTCTGGATGGGTAGTTCTTTCTTTTGTTATGTATATTCCTTGTCATTTGGTCATCCTCGTCTATGTCACTCTTTCTATGTAATAGTTGCTTCTGTTTAGAATGTCATTCTCGTCTGGATCACGAGAGTCTGAGCGCTGCAGATGGGTACGTTTTGGTGGTGTAGCAAAACTTCTTATGAACTATCATGTCTTGCTATTTATGTCAGTAGTAGTTACTAGTCAGTGTTTGAATGTTGTATATATCGTTGTTTCGAACTGTTTATTGTCTCGAACTACTGGTGGGCTAAATGAGGGCATCACCATTCTCTAGTGTTCAGACTATATCTCCTTTTTTCAAGTTATATAATTTGAGCTCACTGTCTTTTCGATGATGTACACTTGTTTGGGCCAGTGAGTTGTCGTTGAATATAGGCCGAGTATTAACGCAATGCCAAACAGGTCAATTATGACTCTCGGGCCAGGCTCTAAAAAGATCTTGAAAAAAAGGCCCGGCTCTCCAAAATAGAAAGAATAAGGAATCTTAGGCTGACATGTGGGCACCACCGGTGTTTTCATGCGCTTGCGCGCCGAGAGCATATTGGCGTGTGCTCGAAATTCATGCTACCTTTTCATCCCTAGTCTCCCGCCCCTCCCCCACCTCTGGAATCTCGATTCCTACTCCAGTTCTCCCAAATCCCCCTTATGTACTCCCTGTACTCAAGCGCACTATCATGTCACCGGTCAACGCGGATCTCCGAGCCGGAGATCTTGAGGTCCGTCCTACCTTCGGTCGCTGCGTGCTGTCGCTCAACAGTGGCATGGCGGCGCTTGACGACCAGTTTGCCGGCAAAGTGCTGATGGTAATCATCAATGGCGACCGGCCTCCTGTCTCGCCGGACGACCTTGTCAAAGCTCTTGGCATTGCGCACGGCATCGAAATAAGTGACTTCCTTGTCGAAGTCTGTCCGCCACCAACTGATTCCTTCGTCAGGTTCCGAACAACTTTCAACAGCAGTCGTGTGTTCGAATCTTCCCGGCGTTTGTTCTGCGATGGCGTGCTGGTGAGCTTTGATCGGTGGCACCCAGGATGGGGCTCGGTGCCCTCTGAGCTTGAGTTTTTAACAAAGCTTACCTTCCACGGCATGCCTCGACGTGCTTGGAACAGCGAGTCTATGAACGAGCTTATCAACGACCTTGGAGGTGATCTCGTAAGTATGTTTGTTCCTCCAGACAGCTGGGCTCTGACGGTTATGGCATGGATGAAGAAGCCGTCCACCATACCGAAGGTTATTGGTGTTGAGATACCGGTGCAGGAACCGGGATTGTACTATTCATCGCCACCAAGGCCGCCGCGGACCACGTTAGGGATGTACCTGTATCAAGTGTTCGTGCATGTCGAAGAAGTGGTCAATCCATCAATCGAAGTCCTGCGCCCCCGCTGGTGCCAGGGTACGTCGACGACGTCCATTACAGGAGTCAATGTCAGACTTTCCCCGTGTTGCTCGGAACGATGGATGGCACAGGGCCTACTCCATCGCGCGGCGGAGGCCACTACTTCTTTGGGAGAAGAGGTAGGGTTGGCTACCTGGATGTGCTCTAATTTGAGGTAACAACTGAATCTTGTCAGATAGTACTAGTTAAATCCGAGCTATGGGTCTGAAGCACTGATATGCCAGTACATTTGATTGTCACCTGTTCTAATTTTGTACCTAAACTTCTTTTAGAAAGGGTTGTACGTCAACTTAATGTGCTAGCAGAACTTATTGTGTTGTCTGTATGTTTTCTTTGCACAACATTCAAGATATTTCCCCATCATTTATAAAGACGATGAACCATTATGTACGACTTTGTTGGTTTCAACATAGCCCTTCCCGTAGCGATCCACTGCTTCCATCCTGATTGTGCCGCCTGTGTGAAATTTTTGTATGCAAGTTCAGTGTGCTATGATGTTCTATATGATTGTGTCAACTATATTAAGTTTTTACTGAGCATCAGCAATGCATATGGCTGAATGATGTCTTTACGAGCATCGACCGATGGGTCTCTCTCTATCTCTCTCTCTCACACAAACACACACACACACACACACGCGCGCACACGCACAAGTGGGACCCGTTGAATTATTTATTTGCTCGTGACAGCTTTTAATTAGGTTCCACTGTAATCTAACTTTTTTCTTAAGTTATTAATTGAGCTTAGTGACTTCAAAAAGTTGTACAGAAGCCTTGTTTGGGCCTTTCGGGCGTCCCTGAATGTGGGCTGAGTAACCATGTTAGGTTGTACTGTACTACACAGGCCTGTTTTTTCAACATCAGCAATGCAACTGGGCCGACAGTTGTACACAATATCCGGGTCAACTTGTTATCCGCCCCGCTGGGCTGCAAAGTTTCCTAGGAGGTATGCATTAGGCTTAACAAGAAAATGGACTTTAAGAAATAATAAATGGGATGTAATTATAATAACTCGGCAATTACTATGCACCAAACACGTAATTAGTTTGAAAAAAATATTATTTTTGGAAATTAGAAATTTTAATTTCATTACTTGTCGCGCGCGCAATATTTCGTTGGATTTTAACGTGATACAACTTTATTTTGAAATTATATTTAACCTGACTAGAAATTTCGGATAAAAATATTTCGGATCCCATCAAGATGTGGGAATTTTTTTTTGAATTCTGTTTTGAGCGGTTGTTTGAAATTATTAATCATTGTCCTACCTAGAAGTTGGGTTGTACTTTTAACAAACCCGTAAATGGGCTGTAGTAAATTCCATTAGAATTGAAAAATGGGTTGTACATTCTTACAAACCGCAAATGGTCTACATGTTCTCTGCCAAATCCGAGCTGTGGGCCTACTAAGTTGACGCGTACCAAGGGCTTTGTCAACTTAGTCAATATAAACGGTTCTAGCTGTGGTGATCGTACGATGTCCATCCAACGGCCGTAGTGCTTCTTTAAACTCTGGTCTTCTTGCTCCATCCGCCCAAAGCAGCGCCGGTCGTGTCGCATGCTCCTGCCTCTTGTGGCCGGCCGTGATGCCGCGGAGGCGTCACCGCCCCGTACTACTCCCACCACTGGCCAGACCATCCCTCTACTCACCCACACCCCCTGTTATTCTGCGGCGACGGCAGCCAAACCACTGAACCCTCGTACTCCTCTCCGTGTGGGCTACCACTACTGCATCTTCCCCGGCTCCGCGTCATCCCCTTCCTAGGCCTCGCCGTCGTCCAGACCACCGCCCTGGTGCTCTAGGCACGGCGTGGTCAACGTGGTCAATGACCGACTTCCATCGGAAGAGTACTGTACGTGGAGAGGCTAACAGCTGGGTCCAGGCGGCCGCAAGGAAGTGCCTCCTTATTACGCGCAAAATAATTATTCCTACACCTAATAGCAGGGACCCACCGGACGGGCCACCTTATTTCGCCAAAAAAGCGTTTCCCTCATGACTGCTGGGACCCACCGGACGGGCTAGCATATTTCACGAAAAAAAGGTTCCCCGCGCTGTCAGCTCGGACCCATCGGAAGTGCCTCCTTATTACGCACAAAAAATGAATACTCCCCCTGCTAGCTGGGACCCAGCATGGTGGGAGGCTGACTTGTGGGCCTACTAAGTTGACTGGGACGGGGGTCTTTGTCAACTTTAGTCAATATGAATGATTCTAGCTCCAGTGACCGTACGATGGCCATCCAACAGTTGTAGTGCTTCTTCAACCTCTGGTGTTCTTGCTCCAGCCGCCCAAAGCAGCGTCGGTTGTGCCGCATGCTCCTGCCTCTCGTGGCCGGCTGTGCTTCCGCGGAGGCCTCACCGCCCCCTACTATTCCCACCGTTGGCCAGGCCCTGCGGTGACGGCAGCCTCACACCGCAGCCAAACCAGTGAACCCTCGTACTCCTCTCCGCGCGGGCTTCCACTGCCGCGTCTTCCCTGGCTCCCCGTCGTCCCCTTCCTAGGCCTCGCCATCGTCCACCGCCATGGTGCTCTCGGCGCATCGTGGTCAATGTGGTCAACGACGGACTTCCATCGGAAGAGTACTGTACGTGGAGAGGCTGACAGCTGCGTCCACGGCAGTCGCAAGGAAGTGCCTCCTTATTACACAGAAAATAATTATTCCTCCACCTGACAGCAGGGACCCACCGGATGGGTCACTAGTATTTCGCGAAAAAAATGTTTCCCCTGACTGCTGGGACCCACAGGACGGGCCACCGTATTTCGCGAA
>NC_041391.1:256888525-256910444 GCF_002162155.2 Triticum dicoccoides
GCTGTCAGCTCGAACCCACCGGAAGTGCCTCCTTATTACGCACAAAAAAAATGAATACCCCTTGCTAGCTGGGACCAACCTTGGTGGGAGGCTGACTTGTGGGCCTACTAAGTTGACTGGGACGGAGGCCTTTGTCAACTTTAGTCAATATATGAACGATTCTAGCTCCTGTGACCGTACGATGTCCATCCAACAGCCGTGGTGCTTCTTCAACCTCTGGTCTTCTTGCTCCAGCCGCCCAAAGCAGCGCGGGTCGTGCCGCCTGCTCCTGCCGCCCGTGGCCGGCTATGATGCCGCGGAGGCCTCACCACCCCCTACTACTCCCACCGCTGGCCAGGCCATCCCTCTACGCACCCACACCCCCTGTTATTCTGCGGCGACGGCAGCCTCACACCGCAGCCGAACGAGTGAACCCTCATACTCCTCTACGCATGGGCATCTACTGTCGCGTCTTCCCCGGCTCCACGTCGTCCCCTTCCTAGGCCTCGCCGTCGTCCACCGCCCTGGTGCTCTCGGCGCGGCGTGGTCAACGTGGTCAAGGAATGGCTTCCATCGGACGTGGACTGTACGTGGAGAGGCTGATAGTTGGGTCCACGACCGTAGCAAGGAAATGCCTCCTTATTACGCGCAAAATAATTATTCCTCCACCTGACAGCGGGGACCCACCGTACGGGCCACCGTATTTAGTGAAAAGATGTTTCCCCCTGTCTGCTGGGACCCACCAATTACATCTTCGCACGCCAGGAAGTGCGTCTGAAAAAAAAACGATTCACCCCCCTGACTGCTGGGACCCACTTATACGTCCATCTTGCATCATGCTTTTATGTCAATATTTATTGCATTATGGGCTTTTATTTCACGTTATGTGACAATACATATGGCTATTCTCTCTTATTTTACAAGGTTTACATGAAGAGGGAGAATGCCGGCAGCTGGAATTCTGGGCTGGAAAAGGGGCAAATATTGAAGGACTATTCTGCGCAACTCCAAAAGTCCTGAAATTCCACGGAATACCTTAAAATAAATGAAGATAAATCGTCGCCAAAGATGAAGGCCAGGGGGCCCACACCCTGCTCACGAGGGTGGGGGGCGCGCCCCCTACCTCGTGGACCCCCTGGTGGGTCTCCGACGTCCATCTTCTCCCATATGAAGTCTTTCGATGAAAAAAAATAGAGAAGAACCTTTCGAGATGAGACTCCACCGCCACGAGGCGGAACCTTGGCGGAACCAATCTTGGGCTCCGGCAGAGCTGTTCTGCCGGGGACACTTCCCTCCGGGAGGGGGAAATCGTCACCATCGTCATCACCAACGCTCCTCTCATCGGGAGAGGGCAATCTCCATCAACATCTTCACCAGCACCATCTCATCTCCAAACCCTAGTTCATCTCTTGTATCCAAATCTTGTCTCCAAGTCCGGGATTGGTACTAGTAGGTTGCTAGTAGTGTTGATTACTCCTTGTAGTTAACGCTAGTTGGTTTATTTGGTGGAAGATCATATGTTCAGATCCTTTATGCATATTATTACCCTTCTGATTATGAACATGAATATGCTTTGTGAGTAATTACGTTCATTCCTGAGGACAAGGGAGAAGTCTTGCTATTAGTAGTCATGTGAATTTGGTATTCGTTTGATATTTTGATAAGATGTATGTTGTCCAACCTCTAGTGGTGTTATGTGAACGTCGACTACATAACACCTCACCATTATTTGGGCATAGAGGAAGGCATTGTGAAGTAATAAGTAGATGATGGGTTGCTAGAGTGACAAAAGCTTAAACCCTAGTTTATGCGTTGCTTCGTTAGGGCCTGATTTGGATCCATATGTTTCATGCTATGGTTAGGTTTACCTTAATACTTTTATTGTAGTTGCGGATGCTTGAAATAGAGGTTAATCATAAGTGGGATGCTTGTCCAAGTAAGGGCAGTACCCAAGCACCGGTCCACCCACATATCAAATTATCAAAGTACCGAACGCGAATCATATGAGCATGATGAAAACTAGCTTGACGATATTCCCATGTGTCCTCGGGAGCGCTTTTCCTATTATAAGAGTTTGTCCAGGCTTGTCCTTTGCTACAAAAAGGATTAGGACACCTTGCTGCACTTTATTTACTTTTGTTACTTGTTGCTCATTACAATTTATCCTATCACAAAACTATCTGTTACCACTGATTTTAGTACTTGCAGAGAATACCTTGCTGAAAACCGCTTATCATTTCCTTCTGCTCCTCGTTGGGTTTGACACTCTTACTTATCGAAAGGACTATGATAGATCCCCTATACTTGTGGGTCATCAAGACTCTTTTCTGGCGCCGTTGCCGGGGAGTGAAGCGCCTTTGGTAGGTGGAATTTGGTAAGGAAAAATTTATTTAGGGTGCTGAAATTTTCTGTCACTTGTTACTATGGAAAGTAATTGTTTGAGGGGCTTGTTCGGGGTATCTTCACCCCATCCGATTGAGCCAAGAGTTGCTCCTCAACCTACTGAACCTACTGAATCTATTGAAAATGAAACTGCTTTTCAGATTCCTTCGGGTATGATGGAAAAACTGCTAGCTAGCACTTTCGCAGGAGATGGAACAAAGCATCCTGACGAACATCTACGCTTTGTGGATGATATTTGTGGACTATTTTAGCTTGCAGGTATACCCGATGATGTTGTTAAGAGGAAGGCTTTCCCTTTATCTTTGGAGGGAGACGCATTGACATGGTATAGGCTATGTGATGATACGAGATCATGGAACTATAAAAGATTGAAATTGGAATTTCATCAAAAGTATTACCCTATGCATCTTGTTCATCGTGAACGCAATTATATATATAATTTTTGGCCTCGCGAAGGAGAAAGCATCGCTCAAGCTTGGGGGAGGCTTAAATCAATGTTATATTCATGCCCCAATCATGAGCTCTCAAAATTGACAATTCTCTAGAATTTTTATGCTTGGCTTTCTGATAATAATCGCAACATGCTCGATACTTCTTGTGCTGGCTCTTTTATGATGAATTCTATTGAATTTGGATGGAATTTATTGGATAGAATTAAACGCAACTCTGAAGATTGGGACCTCGACGAAGGTAAGGAGTCAGGTATGACACCTAAGTTTGATTGTGTTAAATCTTTTATGGATACTGATATTTTCCGTAAGTTTAGCATTAAATATGGACTTGACCCTGAGATAGTAGCTTCTTTCTGTGAATCTTTTGCTACTTATGTTGATCTCCCCAAGGAGAAGTGGTTTAAATATCATCCTCCCATAGAAGTAAAAGTAGCTGCACCTATTAAAGTTGAAGAAAAAATTGTCACTTATAATGATCCTATTGTTCCTACTTCTTATGTTGAGAAACCCCCTTTCCCTGTTAGAATGAAGGATCATGCTAAATCTTCAACTGTTGTTCGTAAAAGAAATACTAGGACTTATACACCTCCTGAGCAAGTCAAAGTAGAACCCAATATTGCTATTGTTAAAGATCTCTTGTCTGATAATATTAATGGGCATGTTATTCAATTCACTAGTGAAACTGCTAGAATTGCTAAACCCTGTGATAGAGATAAACATAGACCTGTGGTAGGCGTGCCTGTTATTTCTATTAAAATAGGAGATCATTGTTATCATGGCTTATGTGATATGGGTGCTAGTGCTAGTGTTATACCCATTGGTTTATACAAAGAAATTATGCATGAGATTGCACCTGCTGAGTTAGAGGAAATTGATGTTACAATCAAACTTGCCAATAGAGATACTATATATCCAATGGGAATTGTTAGAGATGTTGAAGTCTTGTGTGGGAAAACCAAATATCTTTCTGATTTTCTTGTTCTTGGTTCTCCACAAGATAGCTTTTGTCCCATTATATTTGGTATACCCTTCTTGCTTACCGTTAATGCTAAGATAGATTGCGAAAAGAATGTTGTTACTGTTGGCTTGGATGATATGGTTCATGAGTTTAATTTCTCTAAATTTAGTAAACAACATCGTGAGGAAGAATTGCCTAGTAAGGATGAAATTATTGGTCTTGCTTCTATTGATGTACCTCCTAGTGATCCTTTAGAACACTATTTGCTAGACCATGAAAATGATATGTTCATGCATGAAAGAAGGGAAATAGGTGAAGTATTCTTTAAACAGGAACCTATTCTGAAACACAGTTTGCCTGTTGAAATCCTAGGGGATCCTCCTCCACCCAAGGGTGATCCCGTGTTTGAGCTTAAACCGTTGCCTGATAATCTTAAATATGCTTATCCTGATGAAAAGAAAATATATCCTGTCATTATTAGCGCTAACCTTTCAGAGCATGAAGAAGAAAGATTATTGAAAACTCTGAAGAAGCATCATGCCGCTATTGGATATACTCTGGATGATCTTAAGGGCATCAGTCCCACTCTATGCCAACATAAAATAAATTTGGAAGCTGATGCGAAACCAGTTCGTGACGTTTGAATCCTAAAATGAAAGAAGTGGTAAGGAAGGAAATACTCAAGCTTCTGGAGGCAGGTATAATTTATCCCGTTGCTGATAGTAAGTGGGTAAGTCCTGTCCATTGTGTCCCTAAGAAGGGAGGTATTACTGTTGTTCCTAATTATAAAGATGAATTGATTTTGCAAAGGATTATCACAGGTTATAGGATGGTAATTGATTTCCGCAAATTAAATAAGGCTGCTAAGAAAGATCATTACCCCTTACCTTTTATTGATCAAATGCTAGAAAGATTATGCAAACATACACATTATTGCTTTCTAGATGGTTATTCTGGTTTTTCTCAAATACCTGTGTCGGCTAAAGATCAATCAAAGACTACTTTTACATGCCCTTTTGGTACTTTTGCTTATAGACGTATGCCTTTTGGTTTATGTAATGCACCTGCTACCTTTCAAAGATGCATGATGACTATATTATCTGACTTTTGTGAGAAAATTTGTGAGGTTTTCATGGACGACTTTTCCGTCTATGGTTCCTCTTTTGATGATTGCTTGAGCAACCTTGCTCGATTTTTGCAGAGATGTGAAGAAACTAATCTTGTCTTGAATTGGGAAAAGTGCCACTTTATGGTGAATGAAGGTATTGTCTTGGGGCACAAAGTTTCTGAAAGAGGTATTGAAGTTGATAAAGCCAAGGTTGATGCTATTGAAAAGATGCCATGTCCCAAGGACATCAAAGGTATAAAAAGTTTCCTTGGTCACGCCGGATTTTATAGGAGGTTCATCAAGGACTTCTCAAAAATCTCTCGGCCTCTGACTGATTTATTACAAAAAGATGTACCATTTGTCTTTGATGATGATTGTGTAGAAGCATTTGAAATACTTAAGAAAGCATTAGTCTCTACACCTGTTGTTCAGCCACCTGATTGGAATTTACCTTTCGAAATTATGTGTGATGCTAGTGATTATGCTGTAGGTGCTGTTCTAGGGCAAAGAGTTGATAAGAAATTGAATGTTATCCATTATGCTAGTAAGACTCTAGACAATGCTCAAAGAAATTATGCTACTACCAAAAAGGAACTTTTAGCTGTTGTATTTGCTTGTGATAAATTCAGACCCTATATTGTTGATTCTAGAGTAACTATTCATACAGATCATGCTGCTATTAAATATCTTATGGAAAAGAAAGATGCAAAACCTAGACTCATTAGATGGGTTCTCTTGCTTCAAGAATTTGATTTACACATCATTGATAGAAAAGGAGCTGAGAACCCCGTTGCAGACAATTTATCTAGGTTAGAGAATGTTCTTGATGACCCACTGCCTATTGATGATAGCTTTCCTGATAAGCAATTAAATGTCATAATTATTTCTCGTAGCACTCCTTGGTATGTTGATTATGCTAATTATATTATTGCTAAATTTATACCACCTATCTTCACATACCAACAAAAGAAAAAGTTTTTCTATGACTTGCAACATTACTTTTGGGATGACCCACATCTTTATAAGGAAGGAGTAGATGGTGTTATTAGACGTTGTGTACCTGAGCATGAACAGGAACATATCCTATGCAAGTGTCACCCCGAGGCTTATGGAGGACACCACGCTGGAGATAGAACTGCACATAAGGTATTGCAATCCGGTTTTTATTGGCCTACTCTCTTCAAGGATGCCCGTAAGTTTGTTTTATCCTGCGATGAATGTCAAAGAATTGGTAATATTAGTAGACGTCAAGAAATGCCTATGAATTATTCACTTGTTATTGAGCCATTTGATGTTTGGGGCTTTGATTATATGGGACCTTTTCCTGCCTCTAATGGATACACTCATATTTTAGTTGTTGTTGATTACGTTACTAAGTGGGTAGAAGCTATTCCAACCAGTAGTGCTGATCATAACACTTCTATTAAAATGCTTAAGGAAGTTATTTTTCCGAGGTTTGGAGTCCCTAGATACTTAATGACTGATGGTGGTTCACACTTTATTCATGGTGCTTTCTGTAAGATGCTTGCTAAATACGACGTTAATCATAGAATTGCATCTCCATATCACCCGCAGTCTAGTGGTCAGGTAGAATTGAGCAGTAGAGAGCTCAAATTAATTTTGCAAAAGACTGTTAATAGGTCTAGAAAGAATTGGTCCAAGAAACTGAATGACGCGTTGTGGGCCTATAGAACTGCATACAAAATCCTATGGGTATGTCTCCATATAAGATGGTTTATGAAAAAGATCTCACTTACCTCTCGAACTAGAACATAAGGCATATTGGGCTATTAAAGAGCTCAACTATGATTTCGAATTTCTGGTGAGAAGAGGTTATTTGATATTAGCTCACTTGATGAATGGAGAACCCAAGCTTATGAAAATGCCAAGTTGTTTAAAGAAAAAGTTAAAAGATGGCATGACAAAAGGATACAAAAGCGTGAGTTTAATGTAGGTGATTATGTATTGCTATACAACTCTCGTTTAAGATTTTTTGCAGGAAAACTTCTCTCCAAATGGGAAGGTCCCTACGTTATCGAGGAGGTCTATCGTTCCGGTGCCATAAAAATCAACAACTTCGCAGGCACAAATCTGAAGGTGGTAAACGATCAAAGGATCAAACACTATATCTCAGGTAATCCCATAAATGTTGAAACTAATATTATTGAAACCGTAAACCCGAAGGAATACATAAGGGACACTTTCCAGAATGTTCCAGACTCCAAAAAGGAATAGGTATGTGGTGCGGTAAGTAAACTGACTCCAAAACAATTTTGAAGGCAATATTTCTCTGTTTTAGAATATTTAGAAAAATAGAAAAATAATTAGCAGTCCGGGGAGGACACGAGGCCTCCACGAGGGTGGAGGGCGCGCCCTACCCCCTGGGCGCGCCCCCCTACCTCATGAGCACCTCGTGTGCCCTCCGGACTACGTTTCCTTGCATGATATGTATTTTGGTCGGTAAAAATTCATTATATATACTCCCGAAGGTTTTGACTCTCGTATCACGCAAATCTCCCATGTTCTTGTTTTGAGCTGTTTTTCTGACAGGTCTAGATCATCATGACGACCCCAAGTGCTTCCAAGGACAAGTTCTTCGAGAAGGTTATCAACCCTTACCTCGCGGAGGTGCTGCGACACCCCCAAACCATTGAGATGCGTGATGGGTTGTTGCACATCCGCGATGTTGAGGGACCAAAGGGAACCGAAAGCATGGAGTTGAGGCTCGAAGCAATGGAGCAACAAGTTTTCAAGTGCCAGGGGATGGTAGAGCGTGGAATCAATGCTACCCACAAGATGCTCACGAAGTTCACCAACAACTATGAGCCGGATGCCAAGAAGATCGAGGAAGCCATCTATAAGCTACATGAGAAGATCGAGCACCTCCAAGCCCAAATCTATGATCTGCAAAACCAAAACTGTGAGTATGAATATAGATTCAAAAGGATGAGTTTGTCTGCAGATTTGAGGATTCCGGAGACTCGATCATCCTTCTATGATGGTGAGCCTATGCCATGGAAGGTGGACGACAAGCTTGCATCATCATCAATACCTCCACCGCCAACAACAAGGAAGGAGACATAATCACACGGGTATGGGCACTCCCCTTGGCAACTGCCAAGCTTGGGGGAGGTGCCCTGGTATCGTATCACCATCACAACTCCTATATTTACCGTTTTCCCTAGTTCGATCCTATTAGCAGTATCTTGATTTAGTAGAATAAAGTCATGGCATGATCTAGTTTTGAGTTTTGCTTTATGATCCTTCTTTGTAATCGAGTCCGTGAGCTATATAATAAAGATTAGTGTTGAGTCAAGGGCTTGAGTATTTTGCCATGATCTTGGGTGATTAGAAGAAAAAGAATAAAAAGAATCAAAGAGTTCATATTGATCTTATTGAAAGTAATGGCTTCACATAGAAAAAGTATGATGATTAAAAATTGTTGGGAGTTGGCAAATATAGCTTTGGTTATCATTGCAATTAATAGGAAGTAATAAGGAAAGAGAGATTTCACATATAGATATATTATCATTGACATCTTTTATGATTGGGAGCACTCATTAAAATATGACATGCTAAAGAGTTGAGGTTGGACAAGGAAGAAAACATAATGAGTTATGTTTTCTTACATCTGAGATAAAGTATGTTGTCATGGTTCCTCTACCGTGTTGAACTTGCCTTTCCCCCTCATGCTAGCCAAATTCTCAGCACTAAGTAGAAATACTACTTGTGCTTCCAAATACCCTTAAACCAGTTTTGCCATGAGATTCCACCATATCTACCTATGGATTGAGTAAGATCCTTCAAGTAAGTTGTCATTGGTGCAAGCAATAAAAATTGCTCCCTAAATATGCATGACTTATTAGTGCAGAGAAAATAAACTTTGTACGAACTTGTTGTGGACGCAATAAAAGCGACGGACTGCATAATAAAGGTTCACATACAAGGGGCAATATAAAGTGACTTTCTTTTGCATTAAGATTTTGTGCATCAACCCTAAACGCGCATGACAACCTCTGCTTCCCTCTGCGAAGGGCCTATCTTTTATTATTATCCTCTACCTTATGCAAGAGTCACGGTGATCTTCACCTCCCCTTTTTCTTTTTATCCTTTGGCAAGCTCAGCATGTTGGAAAGAACATGATATATATATATATATATATATATATATATATATATATATATATATATATATATATCTAATTGGATGTGGGGGAGCGTGAATTATTATTGTTGACATTACCCTTGACGTAAAAAGTTGTGGGGCAAAACTATCAGCCCCTATCTTTCTCTGTGTCCGATTAAAACTCCGTAACCACAAGTATTGCGTGAGTGTTAGCAGTTATGAAGGACTAAGTGATAGTTGAGTATGTGGACTTGCTTTTAAGCTCTAACATAGACTCTTTACGATATTATGATAAATTGCAATTGCTTCAATGACTGAGATTATAATTGTTGGTGCCCAATAAGGTTTCTGATTCATATTTTGGCTTTGTGAAAAGATCATCACTTGAACAAGAGTAATCATATGACAAAATTTATATATGTTGACGTTATGAAATAATCATGATGCCTTCATGTCCGTATTTTATTTTTATCGATGCCTGTACCTCTAAATATGAGGACATATTTATTGTTATCGGCTTTTCGCTTGAGGACAAGCGAGGTCTAAGCTTGGCGGAGTTGATACGTCCATTTTGCATCATGCTTTTATGTCAATATTTATTGCATTATGGGCTGTTATTTCACGTTATGTCACAATACTTATGGCTATTCTCTCTTTTTTTACAAGGTTTACATGAAGAGGGAGAATGTCGGCAGCTGGAATTCTGGGCTGGAAAAGGAGCAAATATTGAAGGACTATTCTGCGCAACTCCAAAAGTCCTGAAACTCCACGGAATACCTTAAAATAAATAAAGAAAAATCGTCGCCAAAGATGAAGGCCAGGGGGCCCACACCCTGCTCACGAGGGTGGGGGCACCCCCCTGGGCGCGCCCCCCTACCTCGTGGGCCCCCTGGTGGCTCTCCGACGTCCATCTTCTCCCATATGAAGTCTTTCGATGAAAAAAATAGAGAAGAACCTTTCGGGACGAGACTCTGCCGACACGAGGCGGAATCTTGGCGGAACCAATCTAGGGCTCCGGCAGAGCTGTTATGCCGGGGACACTTCCCTCCGGGAGGGGGAAATCATCACCATCATCATCACCAATGCTCCTGTCGGTGTCAAAACCGGCGGATCTCGGGTAGGGGGTCCCGAACTGTGCGTCTAGGCGGATGGTAACAGGAGACAAGGGACACAATGTTTTTACCCAGGTTCGGGCCCTCTTGATGGAGGTAAAAACCTACTCCTGCTTGATTGATATTGATGATATGGGTAGTACAAGAGTAGATCTACCACGAGATCAGAGAGGCTAAACCCTAGAAGCTAGCCTATGGTATGATTGTTGTTCGTCCTACGAACTGAAACCCTCCGGTTTATATAGGCACCGAAGAGGGTTAGGGTTACACAGAGTCGGTTACAGTGGTAGGAGATCTACATATCCGTATTAGCAAGCTTGCCTTCCACGCCAAGGAAAGTCCCATCTGGACACGGGACGAAGTCTTCAATCTTGTATCTTCATAGTCCAGGAGTCCGGCCAAAGGTGATAGTTCGGCTATCCGGACACCCCTAATCCGGGACTCCCTCAGTAGCCCCCGAACCAGGCTTCAACAGCGATGAGTCCGGCGCGTAGATTGTCTTCGGCATTGCAAGGCGGGTTCTTCTCCAAATCTTGTGTACCTATTAAATAGCGTCCGACTTACTGTGAATATTGCGCTCCTCGGCTTCCACGCCCAATAATGGCCGTCTTCCACGTGTTGAATGAATGCGAAAAGTCAGGGTATTTTTACATTTACCCCCCTACCTGCGCAAATGAGCTGCCTATAAGAGGGACGAGGATCTAGATCCGAATCACACCATCCTCCCTTCGCGAGCATTCATCAGAGAGCATCTGACAGAAATTCACTCCATCATGGACAGTCGACGCGGCTCCTCCTCTCGCCCTCCCAGCCCCCGGCCTAGAGATTAGAAGAGATGCTCCGTCCCGTACAGCGAGTTAGTGACGCTCCAAACCAAGGGATTTCTTCCCCCAACCTTCATGGTTCCGGTTCGAGCCGGACTCGCCACCTATAAGGGCGGAAAGCAAGCGGAGAGCGTCCCCAGCCCCTCCAAAGGAGAGCGGGTATGCCTTGTCCCGTATTTGATAAGAGGGCTCAGATTTCCAATTCTTCTGTTTCTCTGGGGGCTCCTGGAGTTCTACGGCCTCCAGTTGCACAACCTTACGCCTGCCTCCATTTTGCATATTGCGGGCTTCGTGGCCCTTTGCGAGCTATTTTTGGGCATCGAGGCTCATTTTGCACTATGGAAGAAGCTGTTCTGCCTTGTGCCCCGTTCTCAAGAGGGGTCAATATATCAAGTGGGCGGAGCCGAACTATGGCGCATCGCTAGGACCGGATATCTATCCGGGACCCCGAAGAAGGCGTCCGAAGACTGGCCTTCGGAATGGTTTTATATAGAAGATGTCCCCCTGTCGGACCCTATTCGGATCGGCCTCCCTGAGTTCAATAATGCTCCTTTGAAGAAACGCCTAAGCTGGCGTCTACGGAGCCCTCAGAAGGAAAATGACAGGGACGTCCTTTACCTGATGAGCCGAATTAGGCTGTTAGCTCATTCTGGACTGACCATGATCGGGGTCATGGCCACATGCATTATGCGGGGGGTGCAGCCGCTCCAGTATAGAGGCCACCCCATGTGGGATTTCAACGGGGAGGATGATGCCACCCGCTGCGGCCGTAAGGGGCCGGGATCGGTCGCCGATCTGATGAAGATTTTGTCCGCATTGTACAAGGGAGAAGAGGAGGAATTTCTCCGCGTCAATCCGCAGGGCGGTTTTCTATGAACAATCCTCCAAGATGGGTAAGCAGACATTTATTTTTGCCTATCCGATCCATACTCCCATTGTCAAGTATCTCACTTTGTGATTTCGGCGCAGGAACTGCGCCGGGCCGTAAAGGATATAAGCAGCCCGCCTCCACAACCCGAGGATCCGGAATGGTTCCTCGATCCGACCTCCCAAGAGGATCCGGACATATCGGTGGAGCTGATCGACGGGGTATTCCACCAACTGAGCATCGATAATGCCTTGGTCGCCATTACGGCCGACTACCCCGGAATACTTCCCGCCTCATAGGTAACTGAGACCGAAGTCCCGATACTTTGAAAATGACCCATCCGTGTGTTTTTTTATCACCGTATACCAATGGTGTTTCGCAGGGGAAGTCCTTGAGGCGGAAGGCCAAGCCTGCGACGGCCAGTCAACAAGGGACAGCAAGGCCCAACAGGCCGAAAAGAAGTGCAGTCCAGATTGAAACGCCGATGCAACGGTACGGCGTGTCATCTTGCTCCCAAGTTTTATTCCCGGGAGGCATACTAACGCTCGCCAGGCTCGCTGGACTATGTCCGGAGAGGTTGCCAATCAATCATCCGCTTGCCAGGCTCCAAAGCCAGAAGCGGAGGCGAACACGAGGCGTGCATCGGATGCTCTTCCGACAGAGGATGCCGACAGGTTATCTACCACCAATTCCGAGGTGGAGAGTGCCATGAATCACAGGCGTCGCCGGACAGTTCTTCGTGACACATGTTTCTCCCCAGAGGCATTGGATGCCTTCAATTCGGGAGATGCGCACCTCTGTGCTGCTCAAAATGGTCTAGCCAGAGCCACGGAGCAGTATGTAAAAGACATACGGGTGAGAAAATTTGACAGTTATATATGCCAATAGCCCCCGAGACTTGAAATAGTTAGAATAACTGATTTAAGGATCATTTATTGTGCAGGATCTTATGGAAAAGAATACCCAACTGTCCCAGGAGCTGGAGGAGTGCAAGGCGCAACTTGAGGCTACACTAGCCGCAGCAGGGGAAGCCAAAGAGACCCCCTCCTGTAATATATGCTTCAAAAGATGCGTAATTTGTGAAGTACGGCGTGTGTATAAGTCTGACAATAATATTGCAGATGGCGCCGGGATAGATCCGGACAAGCAACAGCTCATGCGCCGGTTAAAGGCTGGCGAGAATGTGCTTACAAGGATGAGGCAAGAGAAAAATAATCTCCAAGATGCCAACACCCAGCTGGGTGAGGAACTAAAGGATGTTCATGCCCAGCTGTCTGACTCTGTTAAGGAGAATCGGCGGCTTCGACGCGGCATTTTTAGTAAGTGCTTGAACGAACTTTGAAAATAAAAGAGTTCGGCGAGGAAGTCGACTAACAGAGTTATGTCTGTAGGTATGCTCATAGGCCGTCCTGCAGAGGAAATGCCTGGTTCTTCGGATGACCTTCTTCCCGAGCTCTTGCAACTGCACGAACGAGTTCGACAGGTGATGAAACGCGTCGCCCAGGCCTTGTGACCATCTGTCTCCCTGCCCGAAGGCCTTGGAGAGCTTGCGGAGAAGCTTCAGGGAGCGCAGCAGCGCTTCCGCTTATGGAAGATATCGGCTGCCGTCAAGGCGCCAGGGAGGCCTGGGCCATGGTGAAGACGCGGTATACGAAGGCTGACCCAAACCACATGGCCGAGGTCGGACCTGCGGGGCCCGATGGGAAGGAGATCCCTGTGAGCTTAGTGTACGGCCAAGTAAAATTGGCCACAAAGTATTCCCAACAGGACTGTAAACTAGACAACCTGCTGGATGGCATTGAAGAGGAATATGCCTAGTCAAGTTGACTATGTAATTTAATATGACATGTAAAATGCCTTCTAGCCAGATTGTAGATCGTTTTTCATAGCGGACCCTTTCGCTTCAACCTCGGGACCCAATAGTCCGGAGTGTGTCCGAATACCCTCGCGGTTATATAAGAACCGGGGCATGCGTGGAGATCAGGCGTAGGGGTCATTAGTGCTTTATCAGACAAGTGCCCAACTAGTTATGTTATATTACATGGTTAGTAAGAAACATCTTCCAGGGAGAATAGTTCCGTTAGGGGTTCCTTTCCCTGGGAGGCATGCCCTAAAGTGCATATCTAGACTGCGAAAAAAGTAGAAAAACATCTGGGGGCAGATAAGTAAATAGGTAAGAAATCGTCTTTTAGTTCACCGACCGGATATTCCCTTGAGAACGCTAGCTTTCGGCTTCACCCAGTCTGAGGTACACATCCGGCTGACCCGGCAGTAACAATCGCAGAGGTGCTCCCTTTACCGCCTAGCCAAACAATTGGGAACATAGGTGTAAGCACAGGAGCCAGGCAACCCAGCTTGGCCAAAATTAAGTCATATCGATGCATATAATGGTGAATAAAAGGTACATGCGGAAGTGTGACACATGTGCTGGGCATGAAGCCCGTATAAATAAGCTTCTGTTAAAGAAGCCCCCAGGTATAATGAGCGCGGATAGCACGTCAAGTGTGTGCGAACAATGTGCAAACAAGCTTTCAAAGGCTGTAGTAGGAAAGGAGGGAGAAGGAGAGAAACAAAAGACAGCTAATATGTAAAATATAGACGGAGGAAGGAGACGAACTCAGAATTCGGTGCTAGGCGTAGAATCTTCGGAGACGGGCTGCATTCCATGGGTTCGGCTCGAGTCGGTTATCCGATGCATCTCGCAGACGGTACGCTCCGCCTGTCAGGACTTGGTCGATGATAAAGGGACCTTCCTATTTGGGCTTGAGTTTGTCCTTTTTCTTGTCCGGTAGGCGTAGAACTAACTCGCCAACGTTGTAAGTTTTGGCCCGTACTTCTCTGCTTTGATATCTTCGAGCTTGCTGTTGATAGAAAGCGGAACGGGCTTTTGCCATGTCACGCTCCTCCTCCAATGCGTCCAAACTGTCCTGCCGATCGAGCTCGGCTTCTCTTTCTTCGTACATGCACACGCGAGGTGAGTCATGAATTACGTTACAGGGCAGAACTGCCTCTGCGCCGTATACCATAAAGAATGGTGTAAATCCGGTGGTGCGATTCGGAGTGGTCCGCAGCCCCCAGAGTACGGAGTCGAGCTCCTCTACCCAGTGCGTGTTAGATTCCTTGAGGGACAGCACTAATCTGGGTTTGATGCCGCTCATGATTAGACCATTTGCTCGCTCGACTTGACCGCTAGTTTGAGGGTGATAGACTGAAGCATAGTCGAGCTTGATGCCCATGTTTTTGCACCAGAGTTTGACCTCGTCGGCCGTAAAGTTCATGCCGTTATCAGTGATGATGCTATGGGGGACGCCGTAACGGTGTACGACCCCTGATATGAAGTCTATCACCGGTCCGAATTCGGCAGTCTTAACAGGTTTGGCCTCTATCCATTTGGTGAATTTATCCACCATGACCAATAGGTATTTTTGCTTGTGGGTTCCTCCTTTAAGGGGTCCAACCATGTCAAGCCCCCAGACCCCGAAGGGCCAGGTTATGGGTATAGTTTTGAGGGCGGTAGGTGGCATGTGGCTTTGATTAGCAAAGAGCTGGGAACCGACGCATCGTTGGACTAAGTCCTGAGCATCTGCCCAGGCCGTCGGCCAATAAAATCCTGTACGGAAGGCCTTGCCTACAAGGGCCCAGGCTACAGCGTGGTGCCTGCCGAGTCCGGCATGAATTTCAACCAGACAATTCCGCCCTTCCTCTTCGGAGATACACCTTTGAAGGACTCCGGTTGTGCTTTTCTTGTAAAGCTCTCCCTCATGGACCTTATAGGCTTTAGATCGCCGCACTATCCAGCGGGCCTCATTTTGGTCCTTAGGAAGTTCCTGCCTAGTTAGGTAGGCTAGGAATGGTTCTGTCCACGGGGCAATGACTTCCATTACTACGTGGGCTGAGGATGTTACTTCGTTGGCAGAACCGCCAATTGTGTCAGAATGCTCGGTGTCGGGCAGTGCGGTTGGGTCCGGGTTGGTATTGCCGAACTCCCCCTCCCATAGTACAGATGGCTTGAACAGCCTCTCTAGGAAGATGTTGGGAGGGACGGCATCGCGCTTTGCGCCAATGCGTGCCAATACGTCTGCTGCCTGGTTGTTATCCCGGGCTATATGGTGAAATTCGAGCCCCTCAAACCGAGCTGACATTGTTAGGATGGCGTTGCAATAAGATGCCATTTTTGGATCCTTGGCATGGAAGTCTCCATTTATTTGGGATATTGCGAGGTTCGAATCCCCGTGCACCTCTAGGCGTTGAATGCCCATGGAGACTGCCATCCGGAGGCCATGTAGAAGGGCCTCGTATTCGGTTGCGTTGTTGGAGTCCGTATACATTATCTGGAGCACGTATTGAACCGTATCTCCAGTTGGGGATGTCAGAACGATGCCAGCCCCCATACCAGACAACATTTTGGAGCCGTCGAAGTGCATGATTCAGTTGGAATATGCGTTGTACTCTTTAGGGAGTTCGGCTTCAGTCCATTCGGCGACGAAGTCGGCCAAAACTTGCGACTTAATAGCTCGCCGTGGCTTATAGGTTATGTCGAACGGGAGGAGCTCAATGGCCCATTTGGCAATCCGGCCCGTCGCGTCGCGGTTGTTTATAATGTCATTAAGAGGTACTTCGGAGGCTACTGTTATCGAACACTCCTGAAAGTAGTGTCGTAGCTTCCGGGATGCCATGAACACCGCGTACGCTATGTTTTGTGGCATGGAGTCAGGACAGTGGACACGTAGTAAACTGGTATTTGAAGGGGGGACTTGTGTCAGTCCGTTTCTCGTTCGACAACGAGCACCATGCTCACCACTTGATGAGTTGCCGCGATATATAATAGCATTGGTTCGCCCATGTTGGGCGCGGCCAGGACCGGGTTTGTTGTCAATATTGCTTTCATTTCTTCGAGTCCAGCCGTGGCGGCATCGGACCACTCGAAGTGTTCGGTGCGTCAGAGGAGGCGATAAAGGGGTAATGCCTTTTCTCCTAAATGGGAGATAAAGCGGCTTAAAGCCGCCATGCATCCCGTCAATTTTTGTATTTGTTTGAGGTCCTTTGGGATATCCGATTGTGACAGAGCTCGGATCTTGGCTGGGTTTGCTTCAATTCCTCTACCGGATACAATGAAGCCCAAGAGCTTTCCGGCTGGTACGCCGAAAACACATTTTTCCGGGTTAAGCTTAATGTCACATGTTTGGAGATTATCGAACGTGAGCCTCAAATCGTCTACTAGAGTTTCGACATGCTTGGTTTTGACGACCACATCGTCTACGTATGCCTCCACTGTTTTGCCGATCTGGTTTGCCAGACATGTCTGAATATGCGCTGATATGTTGTGCCGGCGTTTTTGAGCCCATAGGGCATTGTGTTGAAGCAGAATGGGCCGTATGGGGTGATGAATGCCATTGCGGCCTGGTCGGGCTCTGCCATCTTAATTTGGTGGTAGCCGGAGTATGCGTCGAGGAAACACAATGAATCGTGTCCTGCGGTAGCGTCGATAATTTGATCGATGCGGGGGAAGGGGAAGGGATCCTTTGGGCAAGCCTTGTTGAGGTCCTTAAAGTCGACGCATAGGCACCAGGATTTGTCCTTCTTTGGTACCATCACTAGGTTTGCTAGCCAGTCCGGATGTTTTATATCTCTGATGAATCCGGCCTCCAATTATTGGGCTAGCTCCTCTCCCATGGCCTGTCTCTTGGGTTCGGAGAAACGCCGAAGAGCCTGTTTGACCGGCTTGAATCCTTTTAGGATGTTTAGGCTATGCTCGGCCAGCCGGCAAGGGATTCCTGGCATGTCTGAAGGGTGCCAGGCAAAAATGTCCCAATTTTTGTGTAGGAATTCTCGTAGTGCGGCGTCTACATCAGGGTTTAATTGTGCCCCGATGGAGGCCGTTTTTGTAGGGTCCGTTGGATGGACTTGGAATTTGACTATTTCGTCCGCTGGTTTAAAGGAGGTGGACTTGGATCTCTTATCGAGTATCACATCGTCCCTATTCACCGTGGAGCGCAGCGTAGAGAGTTCCTCGACTGCTAGGGCTTTGGATAGTGCCTCAAGGGCCAGTGCGGCTGTCTTGTTTTCAGCGCAGAGTGCTATCTCCGGGTCACTAGCAAGAGTGATGATTCTGTTGGGCCCGGGCATTTTGAGCTTCATGTACCCGTAATGGGGTATAGCTTGGAAAATCGTGAATTCCTCTCGCCCTAATAGAGCGTGATATCCGCTGCTGAACGGGGCCACTTGAAACGTGACCTCCTCGGACCTGTAATTATCCGGCGTGCCGAACACCACATCCAGTGTGATTTTTCCAGTACAGCATGCTTCCCGACTGGGGATTATTCCTCTAAAGGTTGTGCTGCCTCGCTCAATGCGGCTCCAGTCTATTTCCATTTTTCGGCGGATTTCCTCGTAAATGAGGTTCAATCCACTGCCACCGTCCATGAGTACCTTGGTAAGGCAAAAGCCGTCCACTATTGGACTGAGGACCAATGCGGCTGGTGCTCGGGCTGTTCGGAATTTAGGTTCGTCACTGGCATTAAAGGTAATAGCCGGTCACTCCATGGGTTTATTGTTGCTACTTAGTAGACTTCAGCAAGGCTGGGGAGTGTTCGTTTTCGCATATTATTTGATGCGAATGTCTTGAAGACTGTTAATACCGTACTGGTATCCTTGGGCTGGTGCTCTGGAGTTAGAAGCTCTTCGCCACTTTTGGCCACCTGCCGTAGTATCCAACATGCTCTAAGGCTATGAGTTCGAGTGGCACCCTCTATACTATGAATTTTGTAGGGTCCATTTAGCCATCCTTCCAGTACGGTTCCATGCCCTATAGAGGGTTTTTGCTTTTTGGTGTTTAACCCAGGTGCCTGGCGATAATGCACCCTTTTATTTCGGACTGGGGTTGTATTCAGGGCCGGATTGTCCCAAAATTTGATTTCGGTTTTCCAGGCGCTTCCCATCACACAGTACTTTCGTACTATGGACGCCAAGTCAGCGAAGCATGTAATTTCACGACGACTTACGGTGTTGAGGATTCCCTTGTCCGTGCAATTATAGCAGAAGAATGAAATTGCGTCCTCCTCGTGGCAGTCCTTTATCGTGTTCATAACCAGGAGGAATCTGGCCCAGTAATGGTGTACTGTTTCTGCGGGCTCTTGCCGAATTTGGGATAGATCGCTTATGTTTGGGTGGGCGGGTGGAATTAAATTTGGAACCCCGTCCACTTTAAGACTCGGGGGCCAATTAGTTTCCGCACTTGGAAGCTTGGGTTCTTGGATGTTGTCCAATGAATCTAACCCGCTGCCTGACTTTAGGTTCAGGGGTTGAGTAACATCCTCTCCTCCGTGGGAATCCGGCATGGAGGGATCGGGAATCCGGACATAGCTAGTCCTTAAGATAGAAGAAGGGTCGTCGTATTGTTACTCTACAACAGCAATGTGGTGGGTAACCTGGGGAGAGTTAATCTCTGTCAGATAGGGTTTAGGCCCAATCCGATCGTAGTCTGTACCGACTCCCAGGGCGGCGATGCGATCCAAGAGCTCGTTTAAGGAAGAGAGCTCCATCGGATCTAACTGCTCGGCGAGTTCCGAGCTAACGTGAAGATTGCTTTCGATGACCCGAGAAGTCATCGTCGGTGTGGCGGCTGGACAGGCGGTCAGAAGGAAACCGCCTAGCTGGAGAGTTTGGCCGATAGCCAAAGCTCCTTTAGAAACCGTGCCGTCTTTAAAGACAGGATGAGGCATCCTTCCTGATGGCGACGGCACAGAGGAACTCTCAATGAAAGCACCAATGTCGGTGTCAAAACCGGCGGATCTCGGGTAGGGGGTCCCGAACTGTGCGTCTAGGCGGATGGTAACAGGAGACAAGGGACATGATGTTTTTACCCAGGTTTGGGCCCTCTCGATGGAGGTAAAACCCTACTCCTGCTTGACTGATATTGATGATATGGGTAGTACAAGAGTAGATCTACCACGAGATCAGAGAGGCTAAACCCTAGAAGCTAGCCTATGGTATGATTGTTGTTCGTCCTACGGACTAAAACCCTCCGGTCTATATAGGCACCGAAGAGGGTTAGGGTTACACAGAGTCGGTAACAATGGTAGGAGATCTACATATCCGTATCGCCAAGCTTGCCTTCCATGCCAAGGAAAGTCCCATCCGGACACGGGACGAAGTCTTCAATCTTGTATGTTCGTAGTCCAGGAGTCCGGCCAAAGTGATAGTTCGGCTATCCGGACACCCCCTAATCCGGGACTCTCTCAGCTCCTCTCATCGGGAGAGGGCAATCTCCATCAACATCTTCACCAGCACCATCTCATCTCCAAACCCTAGTTCATCTCTTGTATCCAATTCTTGTCTCCAAGTCCGGGATTGGTGCTAGTAGGTTGCTAGTAGTGTTGATTACTCCTTGTAGTTGATGCTAGTTGGTTTATTTGGTGGAAGATCATATGTTCAGATCCTTTATGCATATTATTACCCTTCTGATTATGAACATGAATATGCTTTGTGAGTAATTACGTTTGTTCCTGAAGACAAGGGAGAAGTCTTGCTATTAGTAGTCATGTGAAATTGGTATTCGTTTAATATTTTGATAAGATGTATGTTGTCCAACCTCTAGTGGTGTTATGTGAACGTCGACTACATAACACCTCACCATTATTTGGGCCTAGAGGAAGGCATTGGGAAGTGATAAGTAGATGATGGGTTGCTAGAGTGACAGAATCTTAAACCCTAGTTTATGCGTTGCTTCGTAAGGGGCTGATTTGGATCCATATGTTTCATGCTATGGTTAGGTTTACCTTAATACTTCTATTGTAGTTGCATATGCTTGCAATAGAGGTTAATCATAAGTGGGATGCTTGTCCAATTAAGGGCAGTACCCAAGCACCGGTCCACCCACATATCAAATTATCAAAGTACCGAACGCGAATCATATGAGCGTGATGAAAACTAGCTTGACGATATTCCCATGTGTCCTTGGGAGCGCTTTTCCTATTATAAGAGTTTTTCCAGACTTGTCCTTTGCTACAACAAGGATTGGGCCACCTTTCTGCACTTTATTTACTTTTGTAACTTGTTGCTGGTTACAATTTATCCTATCACAAAACTGTCTGTTACCACTGATTTCAGTACTTGCAGAGAATACCTTGCTGAAAACCGCTTATCATTTCCTTCTGCTCCTCGTTGGGTTCGACACTCTTACTTATCGAAAGGACTACGATAGATCACCTATACTTGTGGGTCATCACCCACCAGCTACATCGTCGCACGCAAGGAAGTGCCTGACAGTCGGGACCCACCTGGTCGAAGCGTACGTAGCGTCGTCATTCTGGTCGCGAACGTGTACGTACATATATACTGGTGGATGTAAGGCGCGCATGTGTCGTAGTAGAGACGCGCACGTAGCATGTACATGTACGTATAGCAGCGAGGGTGCAAGAAAGAAAATACGGCCACGTACGTACATATGGGCAGGGTCTCTAACGCCTATCGCGCATACGTACATGGCTGGGTCGGAACAGAGAAACAGCGCCGTCGTCATGTTCATGGGGAGCCAACCGGCTGGGTCGGAACGGAATGCGTGGTTGTTTTCATCGGAAGGGCTTGGACGGAACAGGAGATGTAAATGAGGCCTGGCGTTCCGCACAACGGAGGAAACGGCCTTGTGTTCGACCGGCCACGTTCGGAAAGGGATCTTGTTCATCAGGAGGGGTCTGGCGTACCGCAAAACGGAGGAAACGGACCTCCTACGGTCGAAACGGTGTCCTGTTGATCGGGAGGGGCTTGGCATACCGCAAAACGGAGGAAACAGACCTCCTACGGTCGAAACGGGGGTACTGTTCATCGGGAGGGGTGTGGCGTAGCGCAAAACGGACGAAACGGACTTGTGTTGGAGTGCTATGGTCGAAACGGGGGGAGGGGTGTGGCGTACCGCAAAACGGGACTCCACGGGATACTGTTCATCTCCACCGTCGACCTCCTCCAGCCTCCACGGGCTACCGTCGACCTCCTCTAGCTTCCATGGGCTCCTGTTCATCCAGCCTCCACCGCGCGCTACTCCATCGGCTACTGTTCAACCACCCCTCCACGGGCACCCCTCCACCGTCTACTG